>NW_027210059.1:0-125665 GCF_027789765.1 Dendropsophus ebraccatus | reverse complement strand
ACACACTTTGCAGATGTTGCCTTAGTGGGATTTGAACCCAGGACCCCAGCGCTGCAAGGCTACTGTGCTAACCACGAGCCACCGTGCTGCCTTTACTCCGATGCCATTTGAATGGGGGCATGTTTAAAAAACAAGTGGCGGTGCTATGCCATGAGAAGTAGCAGCCGCTTCAGCGCCAAAGGAAATGATGGGTTGCGTCTGCTGAAAAGGTGACAGTAAGCATTGCATGTTGCCATAGTTGCACACTGTACCGGGCATGACGCGGTAAGCCCGCCCCAATCGCGGTAAGCCCCGCCCCCGGCACGACGCTATGCAATGCACTGTATGTTGCCGACTGTACCGGGCTTAAGCGGTAAGCCCAACCCCATCGCCGTAAGCCCCCCCCGGCACCGACGCTATGCAATGCACTGCATGTTTCCATCTGTACCGGCTTAAGCCGGTAAGCCCCGCCCCATCGCGGTAAGCCCCGCCCCCGGCACCGACGCTATGCAATGCACTGCAAGTTGCCGACTGTACCGGGCTTAAGCCGGTAAGCCCCGCCCCATCGCGGTAAGCCCCGCCCCCGGCACGACGCTATGCAATGCACTGTATGTTGCCGACTGTACCGGGCTTAGCCGTAAGCCCAACCCCCATCGCCGTAAGCCCCTCCCCCGGCACCGACGCTATGCATGCACTGCATGTTTCCATCTGTACCGGGCTTAAGCCGGTAAGCCCCGCCCCATCGCGGTAAGCCCCGCCCCCGCACCGACGCTATGCAATGCACTGCAAGTTGCCGACTGTACCGGGCTTAAGCCGGTAAGCCCCGCCCCATCGCGGTAAGCCCCGCCCCCGCACCGACGCTATGCAATGCACTGCAAGTTGCCGACTGTACCGGGCTTAAGCCGGTACGCCCCGCCCCATCGCGGTAAGCCCCGCCCCCCGCACCGACGCTATGCAATGCACTGTAAGTTGCCGACTGTACCGGGCTTAAGCCGGTAAGCCCCGCCCCCATCACGGGATCATGGTTTAATAAAACAAATGGCGGTGCCTTGAAAAGTAACAGTGGCCCCAGCGCGAAAGGTAACGAAGTGTTGCGTCTGCTGAAGAGGTGGCAGTAAGCATTGCATGTTGTCAACTGTACCGAGCTTAAGCCGGTAAGCCACACCCCCACCCAATGCACGTGGCCAACCGTACCGGGCTTACGCCGGTAAGCCACGCCCCCTGCGCCAACCCAATGCTATGTAATGCACTGCAATGCAATTTGTTTTTTTTTATATTTAATGTTTGTTTTTGGGTGTGAGAGGAAACCGGAGTACCCAGACGAAACCCACGCAAACACAGAGAGAACATACACTTTGCAGATGTTGCCCTTAGTGGGATTTGAACCCAGGACCCCAGCGCTGCAAGGCTACTGTGCTAACCACTGAGCCACCGTGCTGCCTTTACTCCGATGCCATTTGAATGGGGGCATGTTTAAAAAACAAGTGGCGGTGCTATGCCATGAGAAGTAGCAGCCGCTTCAGCGCCAAAGGAAATGATGGGTTGCGTCTGCTGAAAAGGTGACAGTAAGCATTGCATGTTGCCATAGTTGCACACTGTACCGGGCATGACGCGGTAAGCCCCGCCCCAATCGCGGTAAGCCCCGCCCCCGGCACGACGCTATGCAATGCACTGTATGTTGCCGACTGTACCGGGCTTAAGCCGGTAAGCCCAACCCCCATCGCCGTAAGCCCCGCCCCCGGCACCGACGCTATGCAATGCACTGCATGTTTCCATCTGTACCGGGCTTAAGCCGGTAAGCCCGCCCCATCGCGGTAAGCCCCGCCCCCGGCACCGACGCTATGCAATGCACTGCAAGTTGCCGACTGTACCGGGCTTAAGCCGGTAAGCCCCGCCCCATCGCGGTAAGCCCCGCCCCCCCGCACCGACGCTATGCAATGCACTGCAAGTTGCCGACTGTACCGGGCTTAAGCCGGTAAGCCCCGCCCCATCGCGGTAAGCCCCGCCCCCCGCACCGACGCTATGCAATGCACTGCAAGTTGCCGACTGTACCGGGCTTAAGCCGGTAAGCCCCGCCCCATCGCGGTAAGCCCCGCCCCCCGCACCGACGCTATGCAATGCACTGCAAGTTGCCGACTGTACCGGGCTTAAGCCGGTAAGCCCCGCCCCATCGCGGTAAGCCCCGCCCCCCGCACGACGCTATGCAATGCACTGCAAGTTGCCGACTGTACCGGGCTTAAGCCGGTAAGCCCCGCCCCATCGCGGTAAGCCCCGCCCCCGGCACCGACGCTATGCAATGCACTGCAAGTTGCCGACTGTACCGGGCTTAAGCCGGTAAGCCCCGCCCCATCGCGGTAAGCCCCGCCCCCGGCACCGACGCTATGCAATGCACTGCAAGTTGCCGACTGTACCGGGCTTAAGCCGGTAAGCCCCGCCCCATCGCGGTAAGCCCCGCCCCCGGCACCGACGCTATGCAATGCACTGCAAGTTGCCGACTGTACCGGGCTTAAGCCGGTAAGCCCCGCCCCATCGCGGTAAGCCCCGCCCCCGGCACCGACGCTATGCAATGCACTGCAAGTTGCCGACTGTACCGGGCTTAAGCCGGTAAGCCCCGCCCACATCACGGGATCATGTTTAATAAAACAAATGGCGGTGCCTTGAAAAGTAACAGTGGCCCCAGCGCGAAAGGTAACGAAGTGTTGCGTCTGCTGAGGAGGTGGCAGTAAGCATTGCATGTTGTCAACTGTACCGAGCTTAAGCCGGTAAGCCACACCCCCACGCACGTGGCCAACCGTACCGGGCTTACGCCGGTAAGCCACGCCCCCTGCGCCAACCCAATGCTATGTAATGCACTGCAATGCAATTTGTTTTTTTTATATTTAATGTTTGTTTTTGGGTGTGAGAGGAAACCGGAGTACCCAGAAGAAACCCACGCAAACACAGAGAGAACATACACTTTGCAGATGTTGCCCTTAGTGGGATTTGAACCCAGGACCCCAGCGCTGCAAGGCTACTGTGCTAACCACTGAGCCACCGTGCTGCCTTTACTCCGATGCCATTTGAATGGGGGCATGTTTAAAAAACAAGTGGCGGTGCTATGCCATGAGAAGTAGCAGCCGCTTCAGCGCCAAAGGAAATGATGGGTTGCGTCTGCTGAAAAGGTGACAGTAAGCATTGCATGTTGCCATAGTTGCACACTGTACCGGGCATGACGCGGTAAGCCCCACCCCAATCGCGGTAAGCCCCGCCCCCGGCACGACGCTATGCAATGCACTGTATGTTGCCGACTGTACCGGGCTTAAGCCGGTAAGCCCAACCCCCATCGCCGTAAGCCCCGCCCCCGGCACCGACGCTATGCAATGCACTGCATGTTTCCATCTGTACCGGGCTTAAGCCGGTAAGCCCCGCCCCATCGCGGTAAGCCCCGCCCCCGGCACCGACGCTATGCAATGCACTGCAAGTTGCCGACTGTACCGGGCTTAAGCCGGTAAGCCCCGCCCCATCGCGGTAAGCCCCGCCCCCCGCACCGACGCTATGCAATGCACTGCAAGTTGCCGACTGTACCGGGCTTAAGCCGGTAAGCCCCGCCCCATCGCGGTAAGCCCCGCCCCCCGCACCGACGCTATGCAATGCACTGCAAGTTGCCGACTGTACCGGGCTTAAGCCGGTAAGCCCCGCCCCATCGCGGTAAGCCCCGCCCCCGCACCGACGCTATGCAATGCACTGCAAGTTGCCGACTGTACTGGGCTTAAGCCGGTAAGCCCCGCCCCATCGCGGTAAGCCCCGCCCCCCGCACCGACGCTATGCAATGCACTGCAAGTTGCCGACTGTACCGGGCTTAAGCCGGTAAGCCCCGCCCCATCGCGGTAAGCCCCGCCCCCGGCACCGACGCTATGCAATGCACTGCAAGTTGCCGACTGTACCGGGCTTAAGCCGGTAAGCCCCGCCCCATCGCGGTAAGCCCCGCCCCCGGCACCGACGCTATGCAATGCACTGCAAGTTGCCGACTGTACCGGGCTTAAGCCGGTAAGCCCCGCCCCATCGCGGTAAGCCCCGCCCCCGGCACCGACGCTATGCAATGCACTGTAAGTTTCCGACTGTACCGGGCTTAAGCCGGTAAGCCCCGCCCCCATCACGGGATCATGTTTAATAAAACAAATGGCGGTGCCTTGAAAAGTAACAGTGGCCCCAGCGCGAAAGGTAACGAAGTGTTGCGTCTGCTGAGGAGGTGGCAGTAAGCATTGCATGTTGTCAACTGTACCGAGCTTAAGCCGGTAAGCCACACCCCCCACGCACGTGGCCAACCGTACCGGGCTTACGCCGGTAAGCCACGCCCCCTGCGCCAACCCAATTCTATGTAATGCACTGCAATGCAATTTGTTTTTTTTATATTTAATGTTTGTTTTTGGGGTGTGAGAGGAAACCGGAGTACCCAGAAGAAACCCACGCAAAACACAGAGAGAACATACACTTTGCAGATGTTGCCCTTAGTGGGATTTGAACCCAGGACCCCAGCGCTGCAAGGCTACTGTGCTAACCACTGAGCCACCGTGCTGCATTTACTCCGATGCCATTTGAATGGGGGCATGTTTAAAAAACAAGTGGCGGTGCTATGCCATGAGAAGTAGCAGCCGCTTCAGCGCCAAAGGAAATGATGGGTTGCGTCTGCTGAAAAGGTGACAGTAAGCATTGCATGTTGCCATAGTTGCACACTGTACCGGGCATGACGCGGTAAGCCCCGCCCCAATCGCGGTAAGCCCCGCCCCCGGCACGACGCTATGCAATGCACTGTATGTTGCCGACTGTACCGGGCTTAAGCCGGTAAGCCCAACCCCCATCGCCGTAAGCCCCTCCC
The DNA here is from genome assembly GCF_027789765.1 of Dendropsophus ebraccatus. Taxonomy (NCBI): domain Eukaryota; kingdom Metazoa; phylum Chordata; class Amphibia; order Anura; family Hylidae; genus Dendropsophus; species Dendropsophus ebraccatus. The sequence goes on along the minus strand of NW_027210059.1, from coordinate 120,831 downwards.
CCGGCACCGACGCTATGCAATGCACTGCATGTTTCCATCTGTACCGGGCTTAAGCCGGTAAGCCCCGCCCCATCGCGGTAAGCCCCGCCCCCGGCACCGACGCTATGCAATGCACTGCAAGTTGCCGACTGTACCGGGCTTAAGCCGGTAAGCCCCGCCCCATCGCGGTAAGCCCCGCCCCCCGCACCGACGCTATGCAATGCACTGCAAGTTGCCGACTGTACCGGGCTTAAGCCGGTAAGCCCCGCCCCATCGCGGTAAGCCCCGCCCCCCGCACCGACGCTATGCAATGCACTGCAAGTTGCCGACTGTACCGGGCTTAAGCCGGTAAGCCCCGCCCCATCGCTGTAAGCCCCGCCCCCGGCACCGACGCTATGCAATGCACTGCAAGTTGCCGACTGTACCGGGCTTAAGCCGGTAAGCCCCGCCCCATCGCGGTAAGCCCCGCCCCCGGCACCGACGCTATGCAATGCACTGTAAGTTGCCGACTGTACCGGGCTTAAGCCGGTAAGCCCCGCCCCCATCACGGGATCATGTTTAATAAAACAAATGGCGGTGCCTTGAAAAGTAACAGTGGCCCCAGCGCGAAAGGTAACGAAGTGTTGCGTCTGCTGAGGAGGTGGCAGTAAGCATTGCATGTTGTCAACTGTACCGAGCTTAAGCCGGTAAGCCACACCCCCACGCACGTGGCCAACCGTACCGGGCTTACGCCGGTAAGCCACGCCCCTGCGCCAACCCAATGCTATGTAATGCACTGCAATGCAATTTGTTTTTTTTATATTTAATGTTTGTTTTTGGGTGTGAGAGGAAACCGGAGTACCCAGAAGAAACCCACGCAAACACAGAGAGAACATACACTTTGCAGATGTTGCCCTTAGTGGGATTTGAACCCAGGACCCCAGCGCTGCAAGGCTACTGTGCTAACCACTGAGCCACCGTGCTGCCTTTACTCCGATGCCATTTGAATGGGGGCATGTTTAAAAAACAAGTGGCGGTGCTATGCCATGAGAAGTAGCAGCCGCTTCAGCGCCAAAGGAAATGATGGGTTGCGTCTGCTGAAAAGGTGACAGTAAGCATTGCATGTTGCCATAGTTGCACACTGTACCGGGCATGACGCGGTAAGCCCCACCCCAATCGCGGTAAGCCCCGCCCCCGGCACGACGCTATGCAATGCACTGTATGTTGCCGACTGTACCGGGCTTAAGCCGGTAAGCCCAACCCCCATCGCCGTAAGCCCCTCCCCCGGCACCGACGCTATGCAATGCACTGCATGTTTCCATCTGTACCGGGCTTAAGCCGGTAAGCCCCGCCCCATCGCGGTAAGCCCCGCCCCCGGCACCGACGCTATGCAATGCACTGCAAGTTGCCGACTGTACCGGGCTTAAGCCGGTAAGCCCCGCCCCATCGCGGTAAGCCCCGCCCCCGGCACGACGCTATGCAATGCACTGTATGTTGCCGACTGTACCGGGCTTAAGCCGGTAAGCCCAACCCCCATCGCCGTAAGCCCCTCCCCCGGCACCGACGCTATGCAATGCACTGCATGTTTCCATCTGTACCGGGCTTAAGCCGGTAAGCCCCGCCCCATCGCGGTAAGCCCCGCCCCCGGCACCGACGCTATGCAATGCACTGCAAGTTGCCGACTGTACCGGGCTTAAGCCGGTAAGCCCCGCCCCATCGCGGTAAGCCCCGCCCCCCGCACCGACGCTATGCAATGCACTGCAAGTTGCCGACTGTACCGGGCTTAAGCCGGTAAGCCCCGCCCCATCGCGGTAAGCCCCGCCCCCCGCACCGACGCTATGCAATGCACTGTAAGTTGCCGACTGTACCGGGCTTAAGCCGGTAAGCCCCGCCCCCAGCACGGGATCATGTTTAATAAAACAAATGGCGGTGCCTTGAAAAGTAACAGTGGCCCCAGCGCGAAAGGTAACGAAGTGTTGCGTCTGCTGAAGAGGTGGCAGTAAGCATTGCATGTTGTCAACTGTACCGAGCTTAAGCCGGTAAGCCACACCCCCACCCAATGCACGTGGCCAACCGTACCGGGCTTACGCCGGTAAGCCACGCCCCCTGCGCCAACCCAATGCTATGTAATGCACTGCAATGCAATTTGTTTTTTTTATATTTAATGTTTGTTTTTGGGTGTGAGAGGAAACCGGAGTACCCAGACGAAACCCACGCAAACACAGAGAGAACATACACTTTGCAGATGTTGCCCTTAGTGGGATTTGAACCCAGGACCCCAGCGCTGCAAGGCTACTGTGCTAACCACTGAGCCACCGTGCTGCCTTTACTCCGATGCCATTTGAATGGGGGCATGTTTAAAAAACAAGTGGCGGTGCTATGCCATGAGAAGTAGCAGCCGCTTCAGCGCCAAAGGAAATGATGGGTTGCGTCTGCTGAAAAGGTGACAGTAAGCATTGCATGTTGCCATAGTTGCACACTGTACCGGGCATGACGCGGTAAGCCCCGCCCCAATCGCGGTAAGCCCCGCCCCCGGCACGACGCTATGCAATGCACTGTATGTTGCCGACTGTACCGGGCTTAAGCCGGTAAGCCCAACCCCCATCGCCGTAAGCCCCGCCCCCGGCACCGACGCTATGCAATGCACTGCATGTTTCCATCTGTACCGGGCTTAAGCCGGTAAGCCCCGCCCCATCGCGGTAAGCCCCGCCCCCGGCACCGACGCTATGCAATGCACTGCAAGTTGCCGACTGTACCGGGCTTAAGCCGGTAAGCCCCGCCCCATCGCGGTAAGCCCCGCCCCCCGCACCGACGCTATGCAATGCACTGCAAGTTGCCGACTGTACCGGGCTTAAGCCGGTAAGCCCCGCCCCATCGCGGTAAGCCCCGCCCCCCGCACCGACGCTATGCAATGCACTGCAAGTTGCCGACTGTACCGGGCTTAAGCCGGTAAGCCCCGCCCCATCGCGGTAAGCCCCGCCCCCCGCACCGACGCTATGCAATGCACTGCAAGTTGCCGACTGTACCGGGCTTAAGCCGGTAAGCCCCGCCCCATCGCGGTAAGCCCCGCCCCCCGCACCGACGCTATGCAATGCACTGCAAGTTGCCGACTGTACCGGGCTTAAGCCGGTAAGCCCCGCCCCATCGCGGTAAGCCCCGCCCCCGGCACCGACGCTATGCAATGCACTGCAAGTTGCCGACTGTACCGGGCTTAAGCCGGTAAGCCCCGCCCCATCGCGGTAAGCCCCGCCCCCGGCACCGACGCTATGCAATGCACTGCAAGTTGCCGACTGTACCGGGCTTAAGCCGGTAAGCCCCGCCCATCGCGGTAAGCCCCGCCCCCGGCACCGACGCTATGCAATGCACTGCAAGTTGCCGACTGTACCGGGCTTAAGCCGGTAAGCCCCGCCCCATCGCGGTAAGCCCCGCCCCCGGCACCGACGCTATGCAATGCACTGTAAGTTGCCGACTGTACCGGGCTTAAGCCGGTAAGCCCCGCCCCCATCACGGGATCATGTTTAATAAAACAAATGGCGGTGCCTTGAAAAGTAACAGTGGCCCCAGCGCGAAAGGTAACGAAGTGTTGCGTCTGCTGAGGAGGTGGCAGTAAGCATTGCATGTTGTCAACTGTACCGAGCTTAAGCCGGTAAGCCACACCCCCACGCACGTGGCCAACCGTACCGGGCTTACGCCGGTAAGCCACGCCCCCTGCGCCAACCCAATGCTATGTAATGCACTGCAATGCAATTTGTTTTTTTTATATTTAATGTTTGTTTTTGGGTGTGAGAGGAAACCGGAGTACCCAGAAGAAACCCACGCAAACACAGAGAGAACATACACTTTGCAGATGTTGCCCTTAGTGGGATTTGAACCCAGGACCCCAGCGCTGCAAGGCTACTGTGCTAACCACTGAGCCACCGTGCTGCCTTTACTCCGATGCCATTTGAATGGGGGCATGTTTAAAAAACAAGTGGCGGTGCTATGCCATGAGAAGTAGCAGCCGCTTCAGCGCCAAAGGAAATGATGGGTTGCGTCTGCTGAAAAGGTGACAGTAAGCATTGCATGTTGCCATAGTTGCACACTGTACCGGGCATGACGCGGTAAGCCCCACCCCAATCGCGGTAAGCCCCGCCCCCGGCACGACGCTATGCAATGCACTGTATGTTGCCGACTGTACCGGGCTTAAGCCGGTAAGCCCAACCCCCATCGCCGTAAGCCCCTCCCCCGGCACCGACGCTATGCAATGCACTGCATGTTTCCATCTGTACCGGGCTTAAGCCGGTAAGCCCCGCCCCATCGCGGTAAGCCCCGCCCCCGGCACCGACGCTATGCAATGCACTGCAAGTTGCCGACTGTACCGGGCTTAAGCCGGTAAGCCCCGCCCCATCGCGGTAAGCCCCGCCCCCGGCACGACGCTATGCAATGCACTGCAAGTTGCCGACTGTACCGGGCTTAAGCCGGTAAGCCCCGCCCCATCGCGGTAAGCCCCGCCCCCGGCACCGACGCTATGCAATGCACTGTAAGTTTCCGACTGTACCGGGCTTAAGCCGGTAAGCCCCGCCCCCATCACGGGATCATGTTTAATAAAACAAATGGCGGTGCCTTGAAAAGTAACAGTGGCCCCAGCGCGAAAGGTAACGAAGTGTTGCGTCTGCTGAGGAGGTGGCAGTAAGCATTGCATGTTGTCAACTGTACCGAGCTTAAGCCGGTAAGCCACACCCCCACGCACGTGGCCAACCGTACCGGGCTTACGCCGGTAAGCCACGCCCCCTGCGCCAACCCAATTCTATGTAATGCACTGCAATGCAATTTGTTTTTTTTATATTTAATGTTTGTTTTTGGGTGTGAGAGGAAACCGGAGTACCCAGAAGAAACCCACGCAAACACAGAGAGAACATACACTTTGCAGATGTTGCCCTTAGTGGGATTTGAACCCAGGACCCCAGCGCTGCAAGGCTACTGTGCTAACCACTGAGCCACCGTGCTGCATTTACTCCGATGCCATTTGAATGGGGGCATGTTTAAAAAACAAGTGGCGGTGCTATGCCATGAGAAGTAGCAGCCGCTTCAGCGCCAAAGGAAATGATGGGTTGCGTCTGCTGAAAAGGTGACAGTAAGCATTGCATGTTGCCATAGTTGCACACTGTACCGGGCATGACGCGGTAAGCCCCGCCCCAATCGCGGTAAGCCCCGCCCCCGGCACGACGCTATGCAATGCACTGTATGTTGCCGACTGTACCGGGCTTAAGCCGGTAAGCCCAACCCCCATCGCCGTAAGCCCCTCCCCCGGCACCGACGCTATGCAATGCACTGCATGTTTCCATCTGTACCGGGCTTAAGCCGGTAAGCCCCGCCCCATCGCGGTAAGCCCCGCCCCCGGCACCGACGCTATGCAATGCACTGCAAGTTGCCGACTGTACCGGGCTTAAGCCGGTAAGCCCCGCCCCATCGCGGTAAGCCCCGCCCCCCGCACCGACGCTATGCAATGCACTGCAAGTTGCCGACTGTACCGGGCTTAAGCCGGTAAGCCCCGCCCCATCGCGGTAAGCCCCGCCCCCCGCACCGACGCTATGCAATGCACTGCAAGTTGCCGACTGTACCGGGCTTAAGCCGGTAAGCCCCGCCCCATCGCTGTAAGCCCCGCCCCCGGCACCGACGCTATGCAATGCACTGCAAGTTGCCGACTGTACCGGGCTTAAGCCGGTAAGCCCCGCCCCATCGCGGTAAGCCCCGCCCCCGGCACCGACGCTATGCAATGCACTGTAAGTTGCCGACTGTACCGGGCTTAAGCCGGTAAGCCCCGCCCCCATCACGGGATCATGTTTAATAAAACAAATGGCGGTGCCTTGAAAAGTAACAGTGGCCCCAGCGCGAAAGGTAACGAAGTGTTGCGTCTGCTGAGGAGGTGGCAGTAAGCATTGCATGTTGTCAACTGTACCGAGCTTAAGCCGGTAAGCCACACCCCCACGCACGTGGCCAACCGTACCGGGCTTACGCCGGTAAGCCACGCCCCCTGCGCCAACCCAATGCTATGTAATGCACTGCAATGCAATTTGTTTTTTTATATTTAATGTTTGTTTTTGGGTGTGAGAGGAAACCGGAGTACCCAGAAGAAACCCACGCAAACACAGAGAGAACATACACTTTGCAGATGTTGCCCTTAGTGGGATTTGAACCCAGGACCCCAGCGCTGCAAGGCTACTGTGCTAACCACTGAGCCACCGTGCTGCCTTTACTCCGATGCCATTTGAATGGGGGCATGTTTAAAAAACAAGTGGCGGTGCTATGCCATGAGAAGTAGCAGCCGCTTCAGCGCCAAAGGAAATGATGGGTTGCGTCTGCTGAAAAGGTGACAGTAAGCATTGCATGTTGCCATAGTTGCACACTGTACCGGGCATGACGCGGTAAGCCCCACCCCAATCGCGGTAAGCCCCGCCCCCGGCACGACGCTATGCAATGCACTGTATGTTGCCGACTGTACCGGGCTTAAGCCGGTAAGCCCAACCCCCATCGCCGTAAGCCCCTCCCCCGGCACCGACGCTATGCAATGCACTGCATGTTTCCATCTGTACCGGGCTTAAGCCGGTAAGCCCCGCCCCATCGCGGTAAGCCCCGCCCCCGGCACCGACGCTATGCAATGCACTGCAAGTTGCCGACTGTACCGGGCTTAAGCCGGTAAGCCCCGCCCCATCGCGGTAAGCCCCGCCCCCGGCACGACGCTATGCAATGCACTGTATGTTGCCGACTGTACCGGGCTTAAGCCGGTAAGCCCAACCCCCATCGCCGTAAGCCCCTCCCCCGGCACCGACGCTATGCAATGCACTGCATGTTTCCATCTGTACCGGGCTTAAGCCGGTAAGCCCCGCCCCATCGCGGTAAGCCCCGCCCCCCGCACCGACGCTATGCAATGCACTGCAAGTTGCCGACTGTACCGGGCTTAAGCCGGTAAGCCCCGCCCCATCGCGGTAAGCCCCGCCCCCCGCACCGACGCTATGCAATGCACTGCAAGTTGCCGACTGTACCGGGCTTAAGCCGGTAAGCCCCGCCCCATCGCGGTAAGCCCCGCCCCCCGCACCGACGCTATGCAATGCACTGTAAGTTGCCGACTGTACCGGGCTTAAGCCGGTAAGCCCCGCCCCATCGCGGTAAGCCCCGCCCCCGGCACCGACGCTATGCAATGCACTGCAAGTTGCCGACTGTACCGGGCTTAAGCCGGTAAGCCCCGCCCCATCGCGGTAAGCCCCGCCCCCGGCACCGACGCTATGCAATGCACTGTAAGTTGCCGACTGTACCGGGCTTAAGCCGGTAAGCCCCGCCCCCATCACGGGATCATGTTTAATAAAACAAATGGCGGTGCCTTGAAAAGTAACAGTGGCCCCAGCGCGAAAGGTAACGAAGTGTTGCGTCTGCTGAGGAGGTGGCAGTAAGCATTGCATGTTGTCAACTGTACCGAGCTTAAGCCGGTAAGCCACACCCCCACGCACGTGGCCAACCGTACCGGGCTTACGCCGGTAAGCCACGCCCCCTGCGCCAACCCAATGCTATGTAATGCACTGCAATGCAATTTGTTTTTTTTATATTTAATGTTTGTTTTTGGGTGTGAGAGGAAACCGGAGTACCCAGAAGAAACCCACGCAAACACAGAGAGAACATACACTTTGCAGATGTTGCCCTTAGTGGGATTTGAACCCAGGACCCCAGCGCTGCAAGGCTACTGTGCTAACCACTGAGCCACCGTGCTGCCTTTACTCCGATGCCATTTGAATGGGGGCATGTTTAAAAAACAAGTGGCGGTGCTATGCCATGAGAAGTAGCAGCCGCTTCAGCGCCAAAGGAAATGATGGGTTGCGTCTGCTGAAAAGGTGACAGTAAGCATTGCATGTTGCCATAGTTGCACACTGTACCGGGCATGACGCGGTAAGCCCCGCCCCAATCGCGGTAAGCCCCGCCCCCGGCACGACGCTATGCAATGCACTGTATGTTGCCGACTGTACCGGGCTTAAGCCGGTAAGCCCAACCCCCATCGCCGTAAGCCCCTCCCCCGGCACCGACGCTATGCAATGCACTGCATGTTTCCATCTGTACCGGGCTTAAGCCGGTAAGCCCCGCCCCATCGCGGTAAGCCCCGCCCCCGGCACCGACGCTATGCAATGCACTGCAAGTTGCCGACTGTACCGGGCTTAAGCCGGTAAGCCCCGCCCCATCGCGGTAAGCCCCGCCCCCCGCACCGACGCTATGCAATGCACTGCAAGTTGCCGACTGTACCGGGCTTAAGCCGGTAAGCCCCGCCCCATCGCGGTAAGCCCCGCCCCCCGCACCGACGCTATGCAATGCACTGCAAGTTGCCGACTGTACCGGGCTTAAGCCGGTAAGCCCCGCCCCATCGCGGTAAGCCCCGCCCCCCGCACCGACGCTATGCAATGCACTGCAAGTTGCCGACTGTACCGGGCTTAAGCCGGTAAGCCCCGCCCCATCGCGGTAAGCCCCGCCCCCGGCACCGACGCTATGCAATGCACTGCAAGTTGCCGACTGTACCGGGCTTAAGCCGGTAAGCCCCGCCCCATCGCGGTAAGCCCCGCCCCCGGCACCGACGCTATGCAATGCACTGCAAGTTGCCGACTGTACCGGGCTTAAGCCGGTAAGCCCCGCCCCATCGCGGTAAGCCCCGCCCCCGGCACCGACGCTATGCAATGCACTGTAAGTTGCCGACTGTACCGGGCTTAAGCCGGTAAGCCCCGCCCCCATCACGGGATCATGTTTAATAAAACAAATGGCGGTGCCTTGAAAAGTAACAGTGGCCCCAGCGCGAAAGGTAACGAAGTGTTGCGTCTGCTGAGGAGGTGGCAGTAAGCATTGCATGTTGTCAACTGTACCGAGCTTAAGCCGGTAAGCCACACCCCCACGCACGTGGCCAACCGTACCGGGCTTACGCCGGTAAGCCACGCCCCCTGCGCCAACCCAATGCTATGTAATGCACTGCAATGCAATTTGTTTTTTTTATATTTAATGTTTGTTTTTGGGTGTGAGAGGAAACCGGAGTACCCAGAAGAAACCCACGCAAACACAGAGAGAACATACACTTTGCAGATGTTGCCCTTAGTGGGATTTGAACCCAGGACCCCAGCGCTGCAAGGCTACTGTGCTAACCACTGAGCCACCGTGCTGCCTTTACTCCGATGCCATTTGAATGGGGGCATGTTTAAAAAACAAGTGGCGGTGCTATGCCATGAGAAGTAGCAGCCGCTTCAGCGCCAAAGGAAATGATGGGTTGCGTCTGCTGAAAAGGTGACAGTAAGCATTGCATGTTGCCATAGTTGCACACTGTACCGGGCATGACGCGGTAAGCCCCACCCCAATCGCGGTAAGCCCCGCCCCCGGCACGACGCTATGCAATGCACTGTATGTTGCCGACTGTACCGGGCTTAAGCCGGTAAGCCCAACCCCCATCGCCGTAAGCCCCTCCCCCGGCACCGACGCTATGCAATGCACTGCATGTTTCCATCTGTACCGGGCTTAAGCCGGTAAGCCCCGCCCCATCGCGGTAAGCCCCGCCCCCGGCACCGACGCTATGCAATGCACTGCAAGTTGCCGACTGTACCGGGCTTAAGCCGGTAAGCCCCGCCCCATCGCGGTAAGCCCCGCCCCCGGCACGACGCTATGCAATGCACTGTATGTTGCCGACTGTACCGGGCTTAAGCCGGTAAGCCCAACCCCCATCGCCGTAAGCCCCTCCCCCGGCACCGACGCTATGCAATGCACTGCATGTTTCCATCTGTACCGGGCTTAAGCCGGTAAGCCCCGCCCCATCGCGGTAAGCCCCGCCCCCCGCACCGACGCTATGCAATGCACTGCAAGTTGCCGACTGTACCGGGCTTAAGCCGGTAAGCCCCGCCCCATCGCGGTAAGCCCCGCCCCCCGCACCGACGCTATGCAATGCACTGCAAGTTGCCGACTGTACCGGGCTTAAGCCGGTAAGCCCCGCCCCATCGCGGTAAGCCCCGCCCCCCGCACCGACGCTATGCAATGCACTGTAAGTTGCCGACTGTACCGGGCTTAAGCCGGTAAGCCCCGCCCCATCGCGGTAAGCCCCGCCCCCGGCACCGACGCTATGCAATGCACTGCAAGTTGCCGACTGTACCGGGCTTAAGCCGGTAAGCCCCGCCCCATCGCGGTAAGCCCCGCCCCCGGCACCGACGCTATGCAATGCACTGTAAGTTGCCGACTGTACCGGGCTTAAGCCGGTAAGCCCCGCCCCCATCACGGGATCATGTTTAATAAAACAAATGGCGGTGCCTTGAAAAGTAACAGTGGCCCCAGCGCGAAAGGTAACGAAGTGTTGCGTCTGCTGAGGAGGTGGCAGTAAGCATTGCATGTTGTCAACTGTACCGAGCTTAAGCCGGTAAGCCACACCCCCACGCACGTGGCCAACCGTACCGGGCTTACGCCGGTAAGCCACGCCCCCTGCGCCAACCCAATGCTATGTAATGCACTGCAATGCAATTTGTTTTTTTATATTTAATGTTTGTTTTTGGGTGTGAGAGGAAACCGGAGTACCCAGAAGAAACCCACGCAAACACAGAGAGAACATACACTTTGCAGATGTTGCCCTTAGTGGGATTTGAACCCAGGACCCCAGCGCTGCAAGGCTACTGTGCTAACCACTGAGCCACCGTGCTGCCTTTACTCCGATGCCATTTGAATGGGGGCATGTTTAAAAAACAAGTGGCGGTGCTATGCCATGAGAAGTAGCAGCCGCTTCAGCGCCAAAGGAAATGATGGGTTGCGTCTGCTGAAAAGGTGACAGTAAGCATTGCATGTTGCCATAGTTGCACACTGTACCGGGCATGACGCGGTAAGCCCCGCCCCAATCGCGGTAAGCCCCGCCCCCGGCACGACGCTATGCAATGCACTGTATGTTGCCGACTGTACCGGGCTTAAGCCGGTAAGCCCAACCCCCATCGCCGTAAGCCCCTCCCCCGGCACCGACGCTATGCAATGCACTGCATGTTTCCATCTGTACCGGGCTTAAGCCGGTAAGCCCCGCCCCATCGCGGTAAGCCCCGCCCCCGGCACCGACGCTATGCAATGCACTGCAAGTTGCCGACTGTACCGGGCTTAAGCCGGTAAGCCCCGCCCCATCGCGGTAAGCCCCGCCCCCCGCACCGACGCTATGCAATGCACTGCAAGTTGCCGACTGTACCGGGCTTAAGCCGGTAAGCCCCGCCCCATCGCGGTAAGCCCCGCCCCCCGCACCGACGCTATGCAATGCACTGCAAGTTGCCGACTGTACCGGGCTTAAGCCGGTAAGCCCCGCCCCATCGCGGTAAGCCCCGCCCCCCGCACCGACGCTATGCAATGCACTGCAAGTTGCCGACTGTACCGGGCTTAAGCCGGTAAGCCCCGCCCCATCGCGGTAAGCCCCGCCCCCGGCACCGACGCTATGCAATGCACTGCAAGTTGCCGACTGTACCGGGCTTAAGCCGGTAAGCCCCGCCCCATCGCGGTAAGCCCCGCCCCCGGCACCGACGCTATGCAATGCACTGCAAGTTGCCGACTGTACCGGGCTTAAGCCGGTAAGCCCCGCCCCATCGCGGTAAGCCCCGCCCCCGGCACCGACGCTATGCAATGCACTGTAAGTTGCCGACTGTACCGGGCTTAAGCCGGTAAGCCCCGCCCCCATCACGGGATCATGTTTAATAAAACAAATGGCGGTGCCTTGAAAAGTAACAGTGGCCCCAGCGCGAAAGGTAACGAAGTGTTGCGTCTGCTGAGGAGGTGGCAGTAAGCATTGCATGTTGTCAACTGTACCGAGCTTAAGCCGGTAAGCCACACCCCCACGCACGTGGCCAACCGTACCGGGCTTACGCCGGTAAGCCACGCCCCCTGCGCCAACCCAATGCTATGTAATGCACTGCAATGCAATTTGTTTTTTTTATATTTAATGTTTGTTTTTGGGTGTGAGAGGAAACCGGAGTACCCAGAAGAAACCCACGCAAACACAGAGAGAACATACACTTTGCAGATGTTGCCCTTAGTGGGATTTGAACCCAGGACCCCAGCGCTGCAAGGCTACTGTGCTAACCACTGAGCCACCGTGCTGCCTTTACTCCGATGCCATTTGAATGGGGGCATGTTTAAAAAACAAGTGGCGGTGCTATGCCATGAGAAGTAGCAGCCGCTTCAGCGCCAAAGGAAATGATGGGTTGCGTCTGCTGAAAAGGTGACAGTAAGCATTGCATGTTGCCATAGTTGCACACTGTACCGGGCATGACGCGGTAAGCCCCACCCCAATCGCGGTAAGCCCCGCCCCCGGCACGACGCTATGCAATGCACTGTATGTTGCCGACTGTACCGGGCTTAAGCCGGTAAGCCCAACCCCCATCGCCGTAAGCCCCTCCCCCGGCACCGACGCTATGCAATGCACTGCATGTTTCCATCTGTACCGGGCTTAAGCCGGTAAGCCCCGCCCCATCGCGGTAAGCCCCGCCCCCGGCACCGACGCTATGCAATGCACTGCAAGTTGCCGACTGTACCGGGCTTAAGCCGGTAAGCCCCGCCCCATCGCGGTAAGCCCCGCCCCCGGCACGACGCTATGCAATGCACTGTATGTTGCCGACTGTACCGGGCTTAAGCCGGTAAGCCCAACCCCCATCGCCGTAAGCCCCTCCCCCGGCACCGACGCTATGCAATGCACTGCATGTTTCCATCTGTACCGGGCTTAAGCCGGTAAGCCCCGCCCCATCGCGGTAAGCCCCGCCCCCCGCACCGACGCTATGCAATGCACTGCAAGTTGCCGACTGTACCGGGCTTAAGCCGGTAAGCCCCGCCCCATCGCGGTAAGCCCCGCCCCCCGCACCGACGCTATGCAATGCACTGCAAGTTGCCGACTGTACCGGGCTTAAGCCGGTAAGCCCCGCCCCATCGCGGTAAGCCCCGCCCCCCGCACCGACGCTATGCAATGCACTGGAAGTTGCCGACTGTACCGGGCTTAAGCCGGTAAGCCCCGCCCCATCGCGGTAAGCCCCGCCCCCGGCACCGACGCTATGCAATGCACTGCAAGTTGCCGACTGTACCGGGCTTAAGCCGGTAAGCCCCGCCCCATCGCGGTAAGCCCCGCCCCCGGCACCGACGCTATGCAATGCACTGTAAGTTGCCGACTGTACCGGGCTTAAGCCGGTAAGCCCCGCCCCCATCACGGGATCATGTTTAATAAAACAAATGGCGGTGCCTTGAAAAGTAACAGTGGCCCCAGCGCGAAAGGTAACGAAGTGTTGCGTCTGCTGAGGAGGTGGCAGTAAGCATTGCATGTTGTCAACTGTACCGAGCTTAAGCCGGTAAGCCACACCCCCACGCACGTGGCCAACCGTACCGGGCTTACGCCGGTAAGCCACGCCCCCTGCGCCAACCCAATGCTATGTAATGCACTGCAATGCAATTTGTTTTTTTTATATTTAATGTTTGTTTTTGGGTGTGAGAGGAAACCGGAGTACCCAGAAGAAACCCACGCAAACACAGAGAGAACATACACTTTGCAGATGTTGCCCTTAGTGGGATTTGAACCCAGGACCCCAGCGCTGCAAGGCTACTGTGCTAACCACTGAGCCACCGTGCTGCCTTTACTCCGATGCCATTTGAATGGGGGCATGTTTAAAAAACAAGTGGCGGTGCTATGCCATGAGAAGTAGCAGCCGCTTCAGCGCCAAAGGAAATGATGGGTTGCGTCTGCTGAAAAGGTGACAGTAAGCATTGCATGTTGCCATAGTTGCACACTGTACCGGGCATGACGCGGTAAGCCCCGCCCCAATCGCGGTAAGCCCCGCCCCCGGCACGACGCTATGCAATGCACTGTATGTTGCCGACTGTACCGGGCTTAAGCCGGTAAGCCCAACCCCCATCGCCGTAAGCCCCTCCCCCGGCACCGACGCTATGCAATGCACTGCATGTTTCCATCTGTACCGGGCTTAAGCCGGTAAGCCCCGCCCCATCGCGGTAAGCCCCGCCCCCGGCACCGACGCTATGCAATGCACTGCAAGTTGCCGACTGTACCGGGCTTAAGCCGGTAAGCCCCGCCCCATCGCGGTAAGCCCCGCCCCCCGCACCGACGCTATGCAATGCACTGCAAGTTGCCGACTGTACCGGGCTTAAGCCGGTAAGCCCCGCCCCATCGCGGTAAGCCCCGCCCCCCGCACCGACGCTATGCAATGCACTGCAAGTTGCCGACTGTACCGGGCTTAAGCCGGTAAGCCCCGCCCCATCGCGGTAAGCCCCGCCCCCCGCACCGACGCTATGCAATGCACTGCAAGTTGCCGACTGTACCGGGCTTAAGCCGGTAAGCCCCGCCCCATCGCGGTAAGCCCCGCCCCCGGCACCGACGCTATGCAATGCACTGCAAGTTGCCGACTGTACCGGGCTTAAGCCGGTAAGCCCCGCCCCATCGCGGTAAGCCCCGCCCCCGGCACCGACGCTATGCAATGCACTGCAAGTTGCCGACTGTACCGGGCTTAAGCCGGTAAGCCCCGCCCCATCGCGGTAAGCCCCGCCCCCGGCACCGACGCTATGCAATGCACTGTAAGTTGCCGACTGTACCGGGCTTAAGCCGGTAAGCCCCGCCCCCATCACGGGATCATGTTTAATAAAACAAATGGCGGTGCCTTGAAAAGTAACAGTGGCCCCAGCGCGAAAGGTAACGAAGTGTTGCGTCTGCTGAGGAGGTGGCAGTAAGCATTGCATGTTGTCAACTGTACCGAGCTTAAGCCGGTAAGCCACACCCCCACGCACGTGGCCAACCGTACCGGGCTTACGCCGGTAAGCCACGCCCCCTGCGCCAACCCAATGCTATGTAATGCACTGCAATGCAATTTGTTTTTTTTTATATTTAATGTTTGTTTTTGGGTGTGAGAGGAAACCGGAGTACCCAGAAGAAACCCACGCAAACACAGAGAGAACATACACTTTGCAGATGTTGCCCTTAGTGGGATTTGAACCCAGGACCCCAGCGCTGCAAGGCTACTGTGCTAACCACTGAGCCACCGTGCTGCCTTTACTCCGATGCCATTTGAATGGGGGCATGTTTAAAAAACAAGTGGCGGTGCTATGCCATGAGAAGTAGCAGCCGCTTCAGCGCCAAAGGAAATGATGGGTTGCGTCTGCTGAAAAGGTGACAGTAAGCATTGCATGTTGCCATAGTTGCACACTGTACCGGGCATGACGCGGTAAGCCCCACCCCAATCGCGGTAAGCCCCGCCCCCGGCACGACGCTATGCAATGCACTGTATGTTGCCGACTGTACCGGGCTTAAGCCGGTAAGCCCAACCCCCATCGCCGTAAGCCCCTCCCCCGGCACCGACGCTATGCAATGCACTGCATGTTTCCATCTGTACCGGGCTTAAGCCGGTAAGCCCCGCCCCATCGCGGTAAGCCCCGCCCCCGGCACCGACGCTATGCAATGCACTGCAAGTTGCCGACTGTACCGGGCTTAAGCCGGTAAGCCCCGCCCCATCGCGGTAAGCCCCGCCCCCGGCACGACGCTATGCAATGCACTGTATGTTGCCGACTGTACCGGGCTTAAGCCGGTAAGCCCAACCCCCATCGCCGTAAGCCCCTCCCCCGGCACCGACGCTATGCAATGCACTGCATGTTTCCATCTGTACCGGGCTTAAGCCGGTAAGCCCCGCCCCATCGCGGTAAGCCCCGCCCCCGGCACCGACGCTATGCAATGCACTGCAAGTTGCCGACTGTACCGGGCTTAAGCCGGTAAGCCCCGCCCCATCGCGGGAAGCCCCGCCCCCCGCACCGACGCTATGCAATGCACTGCAAGTTGCCGACTGTACCGGGCTTAAGCCGGTAAGCCCCGCCCCATCGCGGTAAGCCCCGCCCCCCGCACCGACGCTATGCAATGCACTGTAAGTTGCCGACTGTACCGGGCTTAAGCCGGTAAGCCCCGCCCCCATCACGGGATCATGTTTAATAAAACAAATGGCGGTGCCTTGAAAAGTAACAGTGGCCCCAGCGCGAAAGGTAACGAAGTGTTGCGTCTGCTGAAGAGGTGGCAGTAAGCATTGCATGTTGTCAACTGTACCGAGCTTAAGCCGGTAAGCCACACCCCCACCCAATGCACGTGGCCAACCGTACCAGGCTTACGCCGGTAAGCCACGCCCCCTGCGCCAACCCAATGCTATGTAATGCACTGCATTGCAATTTGTTTTTTTTATATTTAATGTTTGTTTTTGGGTGTGAGAGGAAACCGGAGTACCCAGACGAAACCCACGCAAACACAGAGAGAACATACACTTTGCAGATGTTGCCCTTAGTGGGATTTGAACCCAGGACCCCAGCGCTGCAAGGCTACTGTGCTAGCCACTGAGCCACCGTGCTGCCTTTACTCCGATGCCATTTGAATGGGGGCATGTTTAAAAAACAAGTGGCGGTGCTATGCCATGAGAAGTAGCAGCCGCTTCAGCGCCAAAGGAAATGATGGGTTGCGTCTGCTGAAAAGGTGACAGTAAGCATTGCATGTTGCCATAGTTGCACACTGTACCGGGCATGACGCGGTAAGCCCCGCCCCAATCGCGGTAAGCCCCGCCCCCGGCACGACGCTATGCAATGCACTGTATGTTGCCGACTGTACCGGGCTTAAGCCGGTAAGCCCAACCCCCATCGCCGTAAGCCCCTCCCCCGGCACCGACGCTATGCAATGCACTGCATGTTTCCATCTGTACCGGGCTTAAGCCGGTAAGCCCCGCCCCATCGCGGTAAGCCCCGCCCCCGGCACCGACGCTATGCAATGCACTGCAAGTTGCCGACTGTACCGGGCTTAAGCCGGTAAGCCCCGCCCCATCGCGGTAAGCCCCGCCCCCCGCACCGACGCTATGCAATGCACTGCAAGTTGCCGACTGTACCGGGCTTAAGCCGGTAAGCCCCGCCCCATCGCGGTAAGCCCCGCCCCCCGCACCGACGCTATGCAATGCACTGCAAGTTGCCGACTGTACCGGGCTTAAGCCGGTAAGCCCCGCCCCATCGCTGTAAGCCCCGCCCCCGGCACCGACGCTATGCAATGCACTGCAAGTTGCCGACTGTACCGGGCTTAAGCCGGTAAGCCCCGCCCCATCGCGGTAAGCCCCGCCCCCGGCACCGACGCCATGCAATGCACTGTAAGTTGCCGACTGTACCGGGCTTAAGCCGGTAAGCCCCGCCCCCATCACGGGATCATGTTTAATAAAACAAATGGCGGTGCCTTGAAAAGTAACAGTGGCCCCAGCGCGAAAGGTAACGAAGTGTTGCGTCTGCTGAGGAGGTGGCAGTAAGCATTGCATGTTGTCAACTGTACCGAGCTTAAGCCGGTAAGCCACACCCCCACGCACGTGGCCAACCGTACCGGGCTTACGCCGGTAAGCCACGCCCCCTGCGCCAACCCAATGCTATGTAATGCACTGCAATGCAATTTTTTTTTTTATATTTAATGTTTGTTTTTGGGTGTGAGAGGAAACCGGAGTACCCAGACGAAACCCACGCAAACACAGAGAGAACATACACTTTGCAGATGTTGCCCTTAGTGGGATTTGAACCCAGGACCCCAGCGCTGCAAGGCTACTGTGCTAACCACTGAGCCACCGTGCTGCCTTTACTCCGATGCCATTTGAATGGGGGCATGTTTAAAAAACAAGTGGCGGTGCTATGCCATGAGAAGTAGCAGCCGCTTCAGCGCCAAAGGAAATGATGGGTTGCGTCTGCTGAAAAGGTGACAGTAAGCATTGCATGTTGCCATAGTTGCACACTGTACCGGGCATGACGCGGTAAGCCCCACCCCAATCGCGGTAAGCCCCGCCCCCGGCACGACGCTATGCAATGCACTGTATGTTGCCGACTGTACCGGGCTTAAGCCGGTAAGCCCAACCCCCATCGCCGTAAGCCCCTCCCCCGGCACCGACGCTATGCAATGCACTGCATGTTTCCATCTGTACCGGGCTTAAGCCGGTAAGCCCCGCCCCATCGCGGTAAGCCCCGCCCCCGGCACCGACGCGATGCAATGCACTGCAAGTTGCCGACTGTACCGGGCTTAAGCCGGTAAGCCCCGCCCCATCGCGGTAAGCCCCGCCCCCGGCACGACGCTATGCAATGCACTGTATGTTGCCGACTGTACCGGGCTTAAGCCGGTAAGCCCAACCCCCATCGCCGTAAGCCCCTCCCCCGGCACCGACGCTATGCAATGCACTGCATGTTTCCATCTGTACC
Organism: Dendropsophus ebraccatus; assembly: GCF_027789765.1. Classification (NCBI taxonomy): domain Eukaryota; kingdom Metazoa; phylum Chordata; class Amphibia; order Anura; family Hylidae; genus Dendropsophus; species Dendropsophus ebraccatus. The sequence goes on along the minus strand of NW_027210059.1, from coordinate 102,642 downwards.
GGGCTTAAGCCGGTAAGCCCCGCCCCATCGCGGTAAGCCCCGCCCCCGGCACCGACGCTATGCAATGCACTGCAAGTTGCCGACTGTACCGGGCTTAAGCCGGTAAGCCCCGCCCCATCGCGGTAAGCCCCGCCCCCGCACCGACGCTATGCAATGCACTGCAAGTTGCCGACTGTACCGGGCTTAAGCCGGTAAGCCCCGCCCCATCGCGGTAAGCCCCGCCCCCCGCACCGACGCTATGCAATGCACTGTAAGTTGCCGACTGTACCGGGCTTAAGCCGGTAAGCCCCGCCCCCATCACGGGATCATGTTTAATAAAACAAATGGCGGTGCCTTGAAAAGTAACAGTGGCCCCAGCGCGAAAGGTAACGAAGTGTTGCGTCTGCTGAAGAGGTGGCAGTAAGCATTGCATGTTGTCAACTGTACCGAGCTTAAGCCGGTAAGCCACACCCCCACCCAATGCACGTGGCCAACCGTACCAGGCTTACGCCGGTAAGCCACGCCCCCTGCGCCAACCCAATGCTATGTAATGCACTGCAATGCAATTTGTTTTTTTTATATTTAATGTTTGTTTTTGGGTGTGAGAGGAAACCGGAGTACCCAGACGAAACCCACGCAAACACAGAGAGAACATACACTTTGCAGATGTTGCCCTTAGTGGGATTTGAACCCAGGACCCCAGCGCTGCAAGGCTACTGTGCTAGCCACTGAGCCACCGTGCTGCCTTTACTCCGATGCCATTTGAATGGGGGCATGTTTAAAAAACAAGTGGCGGTGCTATGCCATGAGAAGTAGCAGCCGCTTCAGCGCCAAAGGAAATGATGGGTTGCGTCTGCTGAAAAGGTGACAGTAAGCATTGCATGTTGCCATAGTTGCACACTGTACCGGGCATGACGCGGTAAGCCCCGCCCCAATCGCGGTAAGCCCCGCCCCCGGCACGACGCTATGCAATGCACTGTATGTTGCCGACTGTACCGGGCTTAAGCCGGTAAGCCCAACCCCCATCGCCGTAAGCCCCTCCCCCGGCACCGACGCTATGCAATGCACTGCATGTTTCCATCTGTACCGGGCTTAAGCCGGTAAGCCCCGCCCCATCGCGGTAAGCCCCGCCCCCGGCACCGACGCTATGCAATGCACTGCAAGTTGCCGACTGTACCGGGCTTAAGCCGGTAAGCCCCGCCCCATCGCGGTAAGCCCCGCCCCCCGCACCGACGCTATGCAATGCACTGCAAGTTGCCGACTGTACCGGGCTTAAGCCGGTAAGCCCCGCCCCATCGCGGTAAGCCCCGCCCCCCGCACCGACGCTATGCAATGCACTGCAAGTTGCCGACTGTACCGGGCTTAAGCCGGTAAGCCCCGCCCCATCGCTGTAAGCCCCGCCCCCGGCACCGACGCTATGCAATGCACTGCAAGTTGCCGACTGTACCGGGCTTAAGCCGGTAAGCCCCGCCCCATCGCGGTAAGCCCCGCCCCCGGCACCGACGCTATGCAATGCACTGTAAGTTGCCGACTGTACCGGGCTTAAGCCGGTAAGCCCCGCCCCATCGCGGTAAGCCCCGCCCCCCGCACCGACGCTATGCAATGCACTGTAAGTTGCCGACTGTACCGGGCTTAAGCCGGTAAGCCCCGCCCCCATCACGGGATCATGTTTAATAAAACAAATGGCGGTGCCTTGAAAAGTAACAGTGGCCCCAGCGCGAAAGGTAACGAAGTGTTGCGTCTGCTGAAGAGGTGGCAGTAAGCATTGCATGTTGTCAACTGTACCGAGCTTAAGCCGGTAAGCCACACCCCCACCCAATGCACGTGGCCAACCGTACCGGGCTTACGCCGGTAAGCCACGCCCCCTGCGCCAACCCAATGCTATGTAATGCACTGCAATGCAATTTGTTTTTTTTATATTTAATGTTTGTTTTTGGGTGTGAGAGGAAACCGGAGTACCCAGACGAAACCCACGCAAACACAGAGAGAACATACACTTTGCAGATGTTGCCCTTAGTGGGATTTGAACCCAGGACCCCAGCGCTGCAAGGCTACTGTGCTAACCACTGAGCCACCGTGCTGCCTTTACTCCGATGCCATTTGAATGGGGGCATGTTTAAAAAACAAGTGGCGGTGCTATGCCATGAGAAGTAGCAGCCGCTTCAGCGCCAAAGGAAATGATGGGTTGCGTCTGCTGAAAAGGTGACAGTAAGCATTGCATGTTGCCATAGTTGCACACTGTACCGGGCATGACGCGGTAAGCCCCACCCCAATCGCGGTAAGCCCCGCCCCCGGCACGACGCTATGCAATGCACTGTATGTTGCCGACTGTACCGGGCTTAAGCCGGTAAGCCCAACCCCCATCGCCGTAAGCCCCTCCCCCGGCACCGACGCTATGCAATGCACTGCATGTTTCCATCTGTACCGGGCTTAAGCCGGTAGGCCCCGCCCCATCGCGGTAAGCCCCGCCCCCGGCACCGACGCTATGCAATGCACTGCAAGTTGCCGACTGTACCGGGCTTAAGCCGGTAAGCCCCGCCCCATCGCGGTAAGCCCCGCCCCCGGCACGACGCTATGCAATGCACTGTATGTTGCCGACTGTACCGGGCTTAAGCCGGTAAGCCCAACCCCCATCGCCGTAAGCCCCTCCCCCGGCACCGACGCTATGCAATGCACTGCATGTTTCCATCTGTACCGGGCTTAAGCCGGTAAGCCCCGCCCCATCGCGGTAAGCCCCGCCCCCGGCACCGACGCTATGCAATGCACTGCAAGTTGCCGACTGTACCGGGCTTAAGCCGGTAAGCCCCGCCCCATCGCGGTAAGCCCCGCCCCCCGCACCGACGCTATGCAATGCACTGCAAGTTGCCGACTGTACCGGGCTTAAGCCGGTAAGCCCCGCCCCATCGCGGTAAGCCCCGCCCCCCGCACCGACGCTATGCAATGCACTGTAAGTTGCCGACTGTACCGGGCTTAAGCCGGTAAGCCCCGCCCCCATCACGGGATCATGTTTAATAAAACAAATGGCGGTGCCTTGAAAAGTAACAGTGGCCCCAGCGCGAAAGGTAACGAAGTGTTGCGTCTGCTGAAGAGGTGGCAGTAAGCATTGCATGTTGTCAACTGTACCGAGCTTAAGCCGGTAAGCCACACCCCCACCCAATGCACGTGGCCAACCGTACCGGGCTTACGCCGGTAAGCCACGCCCCCTGCGCCAACCCAATGCTATGTAATGCACTGCAATGCAATTTGTTTTTTTTATATTTAATGTTTGTTTTTGGGTGTGAGAGGAAACCGGAGTACCCAGACGAAACCCACGCAAACACAGAGAGAACATACACTTTGCAGATGTTGCCCTTAGTGGGATTTGAACCCAGGACCCCAGCGCTGCAAGGCTACTGTGCTAACCACTGAGCCACCGTGCTGCCTTTACTCCGATGCCATTTGAATGGGGGCATGTTTAAAAAACAAGTGGCGGTGCTATGCCATGAGAAGTAGCAGCCGCTTCAGCGCCAAAGGAAATGATGGGTTGCGTCTGCTGAAAAGGTGACAGTAAGCATTGCATGTTGCCATAGTTGCACACTGTACCGGGCATGACGCGGTAAGCCCCGCCCCAATCGCGGTAAGCCCCGCCCCCGGCACGACGCTATGCAATGCACTGTATGTTGCCGACTGTACCGGGCTTAAGCCGGTAAGCCCAACCCCCATCGCCGTAAGCCCCGCCCCCGGCACCGACGCTATGCAATGCACTGCATGTTTCCATCTGTACCGGGCTTAAGCCGGTAAGCCCCGCCCCATCGCGGTAAGCCCCGCCCCCGGCCCCGACGCTATGCAATGCACTGCAAGTTGCCGACTGTACCGGGCTTAAGCCGGTAAGCCCCGCCCCATCGCGGTAAGCCCCGCCCCCCGCACCGACGCTATGCAATGCACTGCAAGTTGCCGACTGTACCGGGCTTAAGCCGGTAAGCCCCGCCCCATCGCGGTAAGCCCCGCCCCCCGCACCGACGCTATGCAATGCACTGCAAGTTGCCGACTGTACCGGGCTTAAGCCGGTAAGCCCCGCCCCATCGCGGTAAGCCCCGCCCCCCGCACCGACGCTATGCAATGCACTGCAAGTTGCCGACTGTACCGGGCTTAAGCCGGTAAGCCCCGCCCCATCGCGGTAAGCCCCGCCCCCCGCACCGACGCTATGCAATGCACTGCAAGTTGCCGACTGTACCGGGCTTAAGCCGGTAAGCCCCGCCCCATCGCGGTAAGCCCCGCCCCCGGCACCGACGCTATGCAATGCACTGCAAGTTGCCGACTGTACCGGGCTTAAGCCGGTAAGCCCCGCCCCATCGCGGTAAGCCCCGCCCCCGGCACCGACGCTATGCAATGCACTGCAAGTTGCCGACTGTACCGGGCTTAAGCCGGTAAGCCCCGCCCCATCGCGGTAAGCCCCGCCCCCGGCACCGACGCTATGCAATGCACTGTAAGTTGCCGACTGTACCGGGCTTAAGCCGGTAAGCCCCGCCCCCATCACGGGATCATGTTTAATAAAACAAATGGCGGTGCCTTGAAAAGTAACAGTGGCCCCAGCGCGAAAGGTAACGAAGTGTTGCGTCTGCTGAGGAGGTGGCAGTAAGCATTGCATGTTGTCAACTGTACCGAGCTTAAGCCGGTAAGCCACACCCCCACGCACGTGGCCAACCGTACCGGGCTTACGCCGGTAAGCCACGCCCCCTGCGCCAACCCAATGCTATGTAATGCACTGCAATGCAATTTGTTTTTTTTATATTTAATGTTTGTTTTTGGGTGTGAGAGGAAACCGGAGTACCCAGAAGAAACCCACGCAAACACAGAGAGAACATACACTTTGCAGATGTTGCCCTTAGTGGGATTTGAACCCAGGACCCCAGCGCTGCAAGGCTACTGTGCTAACCACTGAGCCACCGTGCTGCCTTTACTCCGATGCCATTTGAATGGGGGCATGTTTAAAAAACAAGTGGCGGTGCTATGCCATGAGAAGTAGCAGCCGCTTCAGCGCCAAAGGAAATGATGGGTTGCGTCTGCTGAAAAGGTGACAGTAAGCATTGCATGTTGCCATAGTTGCACACTGTACCGGGCATGACGCGGTAAGCCCCGCCCCAATCGCGGTAAGCCCCGCCCCCGGCACGACGCTATGCAATGCACTGTATGTTGCCGACTGTACCGGGCTTAAGCCGGTAAGCCCAACCCCCATCGCCGTAAGCCCCTCCCCCGGCACCGACGCTATGCAATGCACTGCATGTTTCCATCTGTACCGGGCTTAAGCCGGTAAGCCCCGCCCCATCGCGGTAAGCCCCGCCCCCGGCACCGACGCTATGCAATGCAATGCAAGTTGCCGACTGTACCGGGCTTAAGCCGGTAAGCCCCGCCCCATCGCGGTAAGCCCCGCCCCCCGCACCGACGCTATGCAATGCACTGCAAGTTGCCGACTGTACCGGGCTTAAGCCGGTAAGCCCCGCCCCATCGCGGTAAGCCCCGCCCCCCGCACCGACGCTATGCAATGCACTGCAAGTTGCCGACTGTACCGGGCTTAAGCCGGTAAGCCCCGCCCCATCGCGGTAAGCCCCGCCCCCCGCACCGACGCTATGCAATGCACTGCAAGTTGCCGACTGTACCGGGCTTAAGCCGGTAAGCCCCGCCCCATCGCGGTAAGCCCCGCCCCCGGCACCGACGCTATGCAATGCACTGCAAGTTGCCGACTGTACCGGGCTTAAGCCGGTAAGCCCCGCCCCATCGCTGTAAGCCCCGCCCCCGGCACCGACGCTATGCAATGCACTGCAAGTTGCCGACTGTACCGGGCTTAAGCCGGTAAGCCCCGCCCCATCGCGGTAAGCCCCGCCCCCGGCACCGACGCTATGCAATGCACTGTAAGTTGCCGACTGTACCGGGCTTAAGCCGGTAAGCCCCGCCCCCATCACGGGATCATGTTTAATAAAACAAATGGCGGTGCCTTGAAAAGTAACAGTGGCCCCAGCGCGAAAGGTAACGAAGTGTTGCGTCTGCTGAGGAGGTGGCAGTAAGCATTGCATGTTGTCAACTGTACCGAGCTTAAGCCGGTAAGCCACACCCCCACGCACGTGGCCAACCGTACCGGGCTTACGCCGGTAAGCCACGCCCCCTGCGCCAACCCAATGCTATGTAATGCACTGCAATGCAATTTGTTTTTTTTTATATTTAATGTTTGTTTTTGGGTGTGAGAGGAAACCGGAGTACCCAGAAGAAACCCACGCAAACACAGAGAGAACATACACTTTGCAGATGTTGCCCTTAGTGGGATTTGAACCCAGGACCCCAGCGCTGCAAGGCTACTGTGCTAACCACTGAGCCACCGTGCTGCCTTTACTCCGATGCCATTTGAATTGGGGCATGTTTAAAAAACAAGTGGCGGTGCTATGCCATGAGAAGTAGCAGCCGCTTCAGCGCCAAAGGAAATGATGGGTTGCGTCTGCTGAAAAGGTGACAGTAAGCATTGCATGTTGCCATAGTTGCACACTGTACCGGGCATGACGCGGTAAGCCCCACCCCAATCGCGGTAAGCCCCGCCCCCGGCACGACGCTATGCAATGCACTGTATGTTGCCGACTGTACCGGGCTTAAGCCGGTAAGCCCAACCCCCATCGCCGTAAGCCCCTCCCCCGGCACCGACGCTATGCAATGCACTGCATGTTTCCATCTGTACCGGGCTTAAGCCGGTAAGCCCCGCCCCATCGCGGTAAGCCCCGCCCCCGGCACCGACGCTATGCAATGCACTGCAAGTTGCCGACTGTACCGGGCTTAAGCCGGTAAGCCCCGCCCCATCGCGGTAAGCCCCGCCCCCGGCACGACGCTATGCAATGCACTGTATGTTGCCGACTGTACCGGGCTTAAGCCGGTAAGCCCAACCCCCATCGCCGTAAGCCCCTCCCCCGGCACCGACGCTATGCAATGCACTGCATGTTTCCATCTGTACCGGGCTTAAGCCGGTAAGCCCCGCCCCATCGCGGTAAGCCCCGCCCCCGGCACCGACGCTATGCAATGCACTGCAAGTTGCCGACTGTACCGGGCTTAAGCCGGTAAGCCCCGCCCCATCGCGGTAAGCCCCGCCCCCCGCACCGACGCTATGCAATGCACTGCAAGTTGCCGACTGTACCGGGCTTAAGCCGGTAAGCCCCGCCCCATCGCGGTAAGCCCCGCCCCCCGCACCGACGCGATGCAATGCACTGTAAGTTGCCGACTGTACCGGGCTTAAGCCGGTAAGCCCCGCCCCCATCACGGGATCATGTTTAATAAAACAAATGGCGGTGCCTTGAAAAGTAACAGTGGCCCCAGCGCGAAAGGTAACGAAGTGTTGCGTCTGCTGAAGAGGTGGCAGTAAGCATTGCATGTTGTCAACTGTACCGAGCTTAAGCCGGTAAGCCACACCCCCACCCAATGCACGTGGCCAACCGTACCGGGCTTACGCCGGTAAGCCACGCCCCCTGCGCCAACCCAATGCTATGTAATGCACTGCAATGCAATTTGTTTTTTTTATATTTAATGTTTGTTTTTGGGTGTGAGAGGAAACCGGAGTACCCAGACGAAACCCACGCAAACACAGAGAGAACATACACTTTGCAGATGTTGCCCTTAGTGGGATTTGAACCCAGGACCCCAGCGCTGCAAGGCTACTGTGCTAACCACTGAGCCACCGTGCTGCCTTTACTCCGATGCCATTTGAATGGGGGCATGTTTAAAAAACAAGTGGCGGTGCTATGCCATGAGAAGTAGCAGCCGCTTCAGCGCCAAAGGAAATGATGGGTTGCGTCTGCTGAAAAGGTGACAGTAAGCATTGCATGTTGCCATAGTTGCACACTGTACCGGGCATGACGCGGTAAGCCCCGCCCCAATCGCGGTAAGCCCCGCCCCCGGCACGACGCTATGCAATGCACTGTATGTTGCCGACTGTACCGGGCTTAAGCCGGTAAGCCCAACCCCCATCGCCGTAAGCCCCGCCCCCGGCACCGACGCTATGCAATGCACTGCATGTTTCCATCTGTACCGGGCTTAAGCCGGTAAGCCCCGCCCCATCGCGGTAAGCCCCGCCCCCGGCACCGACGCTATGCAATGCACTGCAAGTTGCCGACTGTACCGGGCTTAAGCCGGTAAGCCCCGCCCCATCGCGGTAAGCCCCGCCCCCCGCACCGACGCTATGCAATGCACTGCAAGTTGCCGACTGTACCGGGCTTAAGCCGGTAAGCCCCGCCCCATCGCGGTAAGCCCCGCCCCCCGCACCGACGCTATGCAATGCACTGCAAGTTGCCGACTGTACCGGGCTTAAGCCGGTAAGCCCCGCCCCATCGCGGTAAGCCCCGCCCCCCGCACCGACGCTATGCAATGCACTGCAAGTTGCCGACTGTACCGGGCTTAAGCCGGTAAGCCCCGCCCCATCGCGGTAAGCCCCGCCCCCCGCACCGACGCTATGCAATGCACTGCAAGTTGCCGACTGTACCGGGCTTAAGCCGGTAAGCCCCGCCCCATCGCGGTAAGCCCCGCCCCCGGCACCGACGCTATGCAATGCACTGCAAGTTGCCGACTGTACCGGGCTTAAGCCGGTAAGCCCCGCCCCATCGCTGTAAGCCCCGCCCCCGGCACCGACGCTATGCAATGCACTGCAAGTTGCCGACTGTACCGGGCTTAAGCCGGTAAGCCCCGCCCCATCGCGGTAAGCCCCGCCCCCCGCACCGACGCTATGCAATGCACTGTAAGTTGCCGACTGTACCGGGCTTAAGCCGGTAAGCCCCGCCCCCATCACGGGATCATGTTTAATAAAACAAATGGCGGTGCCTTGAAAAGTAACAGTGGCCCCAGCGCGAAAGGTAACGAAGTGTTGCGTCTGCTGAGGAGGTGGCAGTAAGCATTGCATGTTGTCAACTGTACCGAGCTTAAGCCGGTAAGCCACACCCCCACGCACGTGGCCAACCGTACCGGGCTTACGCCGGTAAGCCACGCCCCCTGCGCCAACCCAATGCTATGTAATGCACTGCAATGCAATTTGTTTTTTTTATATTTAATGTTTGTTTTTGGGTGTGAGAGGAAACCGGAGTACCCAGAAGAAACCCACGCAAACACAGAGAGAACATACACTTTGCAGATGTTGCCCTTAGTGGGATTTGAACCCAGGACCCCAGCGCTGCAAGGCTACTGTGCTAACCACTGAGCCACCGTGCTGCCTTTACTCCGATGCCATTTGAATTGGGGCATGTTTAAAAAACAAGTGGCGGTGCTATGCCATGAGAAGTAGCAGCCGCTTCAGCGCCAAAGGAAATGATGGGTTGCGTCTGCTGAAAAGGTGACAGTAAGCATTGCATGTTGCCATAGTTGCACACTGTACCGGGCATGACGCGGTAAGCCCCACCCCAATCGCGGTAAGCCCCGCCCCCGGCACGACGCTATGCAATGCACTGTATGTTGCCGACTGTACCGGGCTTAAGCCGGTAAGCCCAACCCCCATCGCCGTAAGCCCCTCCCCCGGCACCGACGCTATGCAATGCACTGCATGTTTCCATCTGTACCGGGCTTAAGCCGGTAAGCCCCGCCCCATCGCGGTAAGCCCCGCCCCCGGCACCGACGCTATGCAATGCACTGCAAGTTGCCGACTGTACCGGGCTTAAGCCGGTAAGCCCCGCCCCATCGCGGTAAGCCCCGCCCCCGGCACGACGCTATGCAATGCACTGTATGTTGCCGACTGTACCGGGCTTAAGCCGGTAAGCCCAACCCCCATCGCCGTAAGCCCCTCCCCCGGCACCGACGCTATGCAATGCACTGCATGTTTCCATCTGTACCGGGCTTAAGCCGGTAAGCCCCGCCCCATCGCGGTAAGCCCCGCCCCCGGCACCGACGCTATGCAATGCACTGCAAGTTGCCGACTGTACCGGGCTTAAGCCGGTAAGCCCCGCCCCATCGCGGTAAGCCCCGCCCCCCGCACCGACGCGATGCAATGCACTGCAAGTTGCCGACTGTACCGGGCTTAAGCCGGTAAGCCCCGCCCCATCGCGGTAAGCCCCGCCCCCCGCACCGACGCTATGCAATGCACTGTAAGTTGCCGACTGTACCGGGCTTAAGCCGGTAAGCCCCGCCCCCATCACGGGATCATGTTTAATAAAACAAATGGCGGTGCCTTGAAAAGTAACAGTGGCCCCAGCGCGAAAGGTAACGAAGTGTTGCGTCTGCTGAAGAGGTGGCAGTAAGCATTGCATGTTGTCAACTGTACCGAGCTTAAGCCGGTAAGCCACACCCCCACCCAATGCACGTGGCCAACCGTACCGGGCTTACGCCGGTAAGCCACGCCCCCTGCGCCAACCCAATGCTATGTAATGCACTGCAATGCAATTTGTTTTTTTTATATTTAATGTTTGTTTTTGGGTGTGAGAGGAAACCGGAGTACCCAGACGAAACCCACGCAAACACAGAGAGAACATACACTTTGCAGATGTTGCCCTTAGTGGGATTTGAACCCAGGACCCCAGCGCTGCAAGGCTACTGTGCTAACCACTGAGCCACCGTGCTGCCTTTACTCCGATGCCATTTGAATGGGGGCATGTTTAAAAAACAAGTGGCGGTGCTATGCCATGAGAAGTAGCAGCCGCTTCAGCGCCAAAGGAAATGATGGGTTGCGTCTGCTGAAAAGGTGACAGTAAGCATTGCATGTTGCCATAGTTGCACACTGTACCGGGCATGACGCGGTAAGCCCCGCCCCAATCGCGGTAAGCCCCGCCCCCGGCACGACGCTATGCAATGCACTGTATGTTGCCGACTGTACCGGGCTTAAGCCGGTAAGCCCAACCCCCATCGCCGTAAGCCCCGCCCCCGGCACCGACGCTATGCAATGCACTGCATGTTTCCATCTGTACCGGGCTTAAGCCGGTAAGCCCCGCCCCATCGCGGTAAGCCCCGCCCCCGGCACCGACGCTATGCAATGCACTGCAAGTTGCCGACTGTACCGGGCTTAAGCCGGTAAGCCCCGCCCCATCGCGGTAAGCCCCGCCCCCCGCACCGACGCTATGCAATGCACTGCAAGTTGCCGACTGTACCGGGCTTAAGCCGGTAAGCCCCGCCCCATCGCGGTAAGCCCCGCCCCCCGCACCGACGCTATGCAATGCACTGCAAGTTGCCGACTGTACCGGGCTTAAGCCGGTAAGCCCCGCCCCATCGCGGTAAGCCCCGCCCCCCGCACCGACGCTATGCAATGCACTGCAAGTTGCCGACTGTACCGGGCTTAAGCCGGTAAGCCCCGCCCCATCGCGGTAAGCCCCGCCCCCCGCACCGACGCTATGCAATGCACTGCAAGTTGCCGACTGTACCGGGCTTAAGCCGGTAAGCCCCGCCCCATCGCGGTAAGCCCCGCCCCCGGCACCGACGCTATGCAATGCACTGCAAGTTGCCGACTGTACCGGGCTTAAGCCGGTAAGCCCCGCCCCATCGCGGTAAGCCCCGCCCCCGGCACCGACGCTATGCAATGCACTGCAAGTTGCCGACTGTACCGGGCTTAAGCCGGTAAGCCCCGCCCCATCGCGGTAAGCCCCGCCCCCGGCACCGACGCTATGCAATGCACTGTAAGTTGCCGACTGTACCGGGCTTAAGCCGGTAAGCCCCGCCCCCATCACGGGATCATGTTTAATAAAACAAATGGCGGTGCCTTGAAAAGTAACAGTGGCCCCAGCGCGAAAGGTAACGAAGTGTTGCGTCTGCTGAGGAGGTGGCAGTAAGCATTGCATGTTGTCAACTGTACCGAGCTTAAGCCGGTAAGCCACACCCCCACGCACGTGGCCAACCGTACCGGGCTTACGCCGGTAAGCCACGCCCCCTGCGCCAACCCAATGCTATGTAATGCACTGCAATGCAATTTGTTTTTTTTATATTTAATGTTTGTTTTTGGGTGTGAGAGGAAACCGGAGTACCCAGAAGAAACCCACGCAAACACAGAGAGAACATACACTTTGCAGATGTTGCCCTTAGTGGGATTTGAACCCAGGACCCCAGCGCTGCAAGGCTACTGTGCTAACCACTGAGCCACCGTGCTGCCTTTACTCCGATGCCATTTGAATTGGGGCATGTTTAAAAAACAAGTGGCGGTGCTATGCCATGAGAAGTAGCAGCCGCTTCAGCGCCAAAGGAAATGATGGGTTGCGTCTGCTGAAAAGGTGACAGTAAGCATTGCATGTTGCCATAGTTGCACACTGTACCGGGCATGACGCGGTAAGCCCCACCCCAATCGCGGTAAGCCCCGCCCCCGGCACGACGCTATGCAATGCACTGTATGTTGCCGACTGTACCGGGCTTAAGCCGGTAAGCCCAACCCCCATCGCCGTAAGCCCCTCCCCCGGCACCGACGCTATGCAATGCACTGCATGTTTCCATCTGTACCGGGCTTAAGCCGGTAAGCCCCGCCCCATCGCGGTAAGCCCCGCCCCCGGCACCGACGCTATGCAATGCACTGCAAGTTGCCGACTGTACCGGGCTTAAGCCGGTAAGCCCCGCCCCATCGCGGTAAGCCCCGCCCCCCGGCACCGACGCTATGCAATGCACTGTATGTTGCCGACTGTACCGGGCTTAAGCCGGTAAGCCCAACCCCCATCGCCGTAAGCCCCTCCCCCGGCACCGACGCTATGCAATGCACTGCATGTTTCCATCTGTACCGGGCTTAAGCCGGTAAGCCCCGCCCCATCGCGGTAAGCCCCGCCCCCGCACCGACGCTATGCAATGCACTGCAAGTTGCCGACTGTACCGGGCTTAAGCCGGTAAGCCCCGCCCCATCGCGGTAAGCCCCGCCCCCCGCACCGACGCTATGCAATGCACTGCAAGTTGCCGACTGTACCGGGCTTAAGCCGGTAAGCCCCGCCCCATCGCGGTAAGCCCCGCCCCCCGGCACCGACGCTATGCAATGCACTGTAAGTTGCCGACTGTACCGGGCTTAAGCCGGTAAGCCCCGCCCCCATCACGGGATCATGTTTAATAAAACAAATGGCGGTGCCTTGAAAAGTAACAGTGGCCCCAGCGCGAAAGGTAACGAAGTGTTGCGTCTGCTGAAGAGGTGGCAGTAAGCATTGCATGTTGTCAACTGTACCGAGCTTAAGCCGGTAAGCCACACCCCCACCCAATGCACGTGGCCAACCGTACCGGGCTTACGCCGGTAAGCCACGCCCCCTGCGCCAACCCAATGCTATGTAATGCACTGCAATGCAATTTGTTTTTTTATATTTAATGTTTGTTTTTGGGTGTGAGAGGAAACCGGAGTACCCAGACGAAACCCACGCAAACACAGAGAGAACATACACTTTGCAGATGTTGCCCTTAGTGGGATTTGAACCCAGGACCCCAGCGCTGCAAGGCTACTGTGCTAACCACTGAGCCACCGTGCTGCCTTTACTCCGATGCCATTTGAATGGGGGCATGTTTAAAAAACAAGTGGCGGTGCTATGCCATGAGAAGTAGCAGCCGCTTCAGCGCCAAAGGAAATGATGGGTTGCGTCTGCTGAAAAGGTGACAGTAAGCATTGCATGTTGCCATAGTTGCACACTGTACCGGGCATGACGCGGTAAGCCCCGCCCCAATCGCGGTAAGCCCCGCCCCCGGCACGACGCTATGCAATGCACTGTATGTTGCCGACTGTACCGGGCTTAAGCCGGTAAGCCCAACCCCCATCGCCGTAAGCCCCGCCCCCGGCACCGACGCTATGCAATGCACTGCATGTTTCCATCTGTACCGGGCTTAAGCCGGTAAGCCCCGCCCCATCGCGGTAAGCCCCGCCCCCGGCACCGACGCTATGCAATGCACTGCAAGTTGCCGACTGTACCGGGCTTAAGCCGGTAAGCCCCGCCCCATCGCGGTAAGCCCCGCCCCCCGCACCGACGCTATGCAATGCACTGCAAGTTGCCGACTGTACCGGGCTTAAGCCGGTAAGCCCCGCCCCATCGCGGTAAGCCCCGCCCCCCGCACCGACGCTATGCAATGCACTGCAAGTTGCCGACTGTACCGGGCTTAAGCCGGTAAGCCCCGCCCCATCGCGGTAAGCCCCGCCCCCCGCACCGACGCTATGCAATGCACTGCAAGTTGCCGACTGTACCGGGCTTAAGCCGGTAAGCCCCGCCCCATCGCGGTAAGCCCCGCCCCCCGCACCGACGCTATGCAATGCACTGCAAGTTGCCGACTGTACCGGGCTTAAGCCGGTAAGCCCCGCCCCATCGCGGTAAGCCCCGCCCCCGGCACCGACGCTATGCAATGCACTGCAAGTTGCCGACTGTACCGGGCTTAAGCCGGTAAGCCCCGCCCCATCGCTGTAAGCCCCGCCCCCGGCACCGACGCTATGCAATGCACTGCAAGTTGCCGACTGTACCGGGCTTAAGCCGGTAAGCCCCGCCCCATCGCGGTAAGCCCCGCCCCCCGGCACCGACGCTATGCAATGCACTGTAAGTTGCCGACTGTACCGGGCTTAAGCCGGTAAGCCCCGCCCCCATCACGGGATCATGTTTAATAAAACAAATGGCGGTGCCTTGAAAAGTAACAGTGGCCCCAGCGCGAAAGGTAACGAAGTGTTGCGTCTGCTGAGGAGGTGGCAGTAAGCATTGCATGTTGTCAACTGTACCGAGCTTAAGCCGGTAAGCCACACCCCCACGCACGTGGCCAACCGTACCGGGCTTACGCCGGTAAGCCACGCCCCCTGCGCCAACCCAATGCTATGTAATGCACTGCAATGCAATTTGTTTTTTTTATATTTAATGTTTGTTTTTGGGTGTGAGAGGAAACCGGAGTACCCAGAAGAAACCCACGCAAACACAGAGAGAACATACACTTTGCAGATGTTGCCCTTAGTGGGATTTGAACCCAGGACCCCAGCGCTGCAAGGCTACTGTGCTAACCACTGAGCCACCGTGCTGCCTTTACTCCGATGCCATTTGAATGGGGCATGTTTAAAAAACAAGTGGCGGTGCTATGCCATGAGAAGTAGCAGCCGCTTCAGCGCCAAAGGAAATGATGGGTTGCGTCTGCTGAAAAGGTGACAGTAAGCATTGCATGTTGCCATAGTTGCACACTGTACCGGGCATGACGCGGTAAGCCCCGCCCCAATCGCGGTAAGCCCCGCCCCCGGCACGACGCTATGCAATGCACTGTATGTTGCCGACTGTACCGGGCTTAAGCCGGTAAGCCCAACCCCCATCGCCGTAAGCCCCTCCCCCGGCACCGACGCTATGCAATGCACTGCATGTTTCCATCTGTACCGGGCTTAAGCCGGTAAGCCCCGCCCCATCGCGGTAAGCCCCGCCCCCGGCACCGACGCTATGCAATGCACTGCAAGTTGCCGACTGTACCGGGCTTAAGCCGGTAAGCCCCGCCCCATCGCGGTAAGCCCCGCCCCCGGCACCGACGCTATGCAATGCACTGTATGTTGCCGACTGTACCGGGCTTAAGCCGGTAAGCCCAACCCCCATCGCCGCTAAGCCCCTCCCCCGGCACCGACGCTATGCAATGCACTGCATGTTTCCATCTGTACCGGGCTTAAGCCGGTAAGCCCCGCCCCATCGCGGTAAGCCCCGCCCCCGGCACCGACGCTATGCAATGCACTGCAAGTTGCCGACTGTACCGGGCTTAAGCCGGTAAGCCCCGCCCCATCGCGGTAAGCCCCGCCCCCCGCACCGACGCGATGCAATGCACTGCAAGTTGCCGACTGTACCGGGCTTAAGCCGGTAAGCCCCGCCCCATCGCGGTAAGCCCCGCCCCCCGGCACCGACGCTATGCAATGCACTGTAAGTTGCCGACTGTACCGGGCTTAAGCCGGTAAGCCCCGCCCCCATCACGGGATCATGTTTAATAAAACAAATGGCGGTGCCTTGAAAAGTAACAGTGGCCCCAGCGCGAAAGGTAACGAAGTGTTGCGTCTGCTGAAGAGGTGGCAGTAAGCATTGCATGTTGTCAACTGTACCGAGCTTAAGCCGGTAAGCCACACCCCCACCCAATGCACGTGGCCAACCGTACCGGGCTTACGCCGGTAAGCCACGCCCCCTGCGCCAACCCAATGCTATGTAATGCACTGCAATGCAATTTGTTTTTTTTATATTTAATGTTTGTTTTTGGGTGTGAGAGGAAACCGGAGTACCCAGACGAAACCCACGCAAACACAGAGAGAACATACACTTTGCAGATGTTGCCCTTAGTGGGATTTGAACCCAGGACCCCAGCGCTGCAAGGCTACTGTGCTAACCACTGAGCCACCGTGCTGCCTTTACTCCGATGCCATTTGAATGGGGGCATGTTTAAAAAACAAGTGGCGGTGCTATGCCATGAGAAGTAGCAGCCGCTTCAGCGCCAAAGGAAATGATGGGTTGCGTCTGCTGAAAAGGTGACAGTAAGCATTGCATGTTGCCATAGTTGCACACTGTACCGGGCATGACGCGGTAAGCCCCGCCCCAATCGCGGTAAGCCCCGCCCCCGGCACGACGCTATGCAATGCACTGTATGTTGCCGACTGTACCGGGCTTAAGCCGGTAAGCCCAACCCCCATCGCCGTAAGCCCCGCCCCCGGCACCGACGCTATGCAATGCACTGCATGTTTCCATCTGTACCGGGCTTAAGCCGGTAAGCCCCGCCCCATCGCGGTAAGCCCCGCCCCCGGCACCGACGCTATGCAATGCACTGCAAGTTGCCGACTGTACCGGGCTTAAGCCGGTAAGCCCCGCCCCATCGCGGTAAGCCCCGCCCCCCGCACCGACGCTATGCAATGCACTGCAAGTTGCCGACTGTACCGGGCTTAAGCCGGTAAGCCCCGCCCCATCGCGGTAAGCCCCGCCCCCCGCACCGACGCTATGCAATGCACTGCAAGTTGCCGACTGTACCGGGCTTAAGCCGGTAAGCCCCGCCCCATCGCGGTAAGCCCCGCCCCCCGCACCGACGCTATGCAATGCACTGCAAGTTGCCGACTGTACCGGGCTTAAGCCGGTAAGCCCCGCCCCATCGCGGTAAGCCCCGCCCCCGGCACCGACGCTATGCAATGCACTGCAAGTTGCCGACTGTACCGGGCTTAAGCCGGTAAGCCCCGCCCCATCGCTGTAAGCCCCGCCCCCGGCACCGACGCTATGCAATGCACTGCAAGTTGCCGACTGTACCGGGCTTAAGCCGGTAAGCCCCGCCCCCTCGCGGTAAGCCCCGCCCCCGGCACCGACGCTATGCAATGCACTGTAAGTTGCCGACTGTACCGGGCTTAAGCCGGTAAGCCCCGCCCCCATCACGGGATCATGTTTAATAAAACAAATGGCGGTGCATTGAAAAGTAACAGTGGCCCCAGCGCGAAAGGTAACGAAGTGTTGCGTCTGCTGAGGAGGTGGCAGTAAGCATTGCATGTTGTCAACTGTACCGAGCTTAAGCCGGTAAGCCACACCCCACCATGCACGTGGCCAACCGTACCGGGCTTACGCCGGTAAGCCACGCCCCCTGCGCCAACCCAATGCTATGTAATGCACTGCAATGCAATTTGTTTTTTTTATATTTAATGTTTGTTTTTGGGTGTGAGAGGAAACCGGAGTACCCAGAAGAAACCCACGCAAACACAGAGAGAACATACACTTTGCAGATGTTGCCCTTAGTGGGATTTGAACCCAGGACCCCAGCGCTGCAAGGCTACTGTGCTAACCACTGAGCCACCGTGCTGCCTTTACTCCGATGCCATTTGAATGGGGCATGTTTAAAAAACAAGTGGCGGTGCTATGCCATGAGAAGTAGCAGCCGCTTCAGCGCCAAAGGAAATGATGGGTTGCGTCTGCTGAAAAGGTGACAGTAAGCATTGCATGTTGCCATAGTTGCACACTGTACCGGGCATGACGCGGTAAGCCCCACCCCAATCGCGGTAAGCCCCGCCCCCGGCACGACGCTATGCAATGCACTGTATGTTGCCGACTGTACCGGGCTTAAGCCGGTAAGCCCAACCCCCATCGCCGTAAGCCCCTCCCCCGGCACCGACGCTATGCAATGCACTGCATGTTTCCATCTGTACCGGGCTTAAGCCGGTAAGCCCCGCCCCATCGCGGTAAGCCCCGCCCCCGGCACCGACGCTATGCAATGCACTGCAAGTTGCCGACTGTACCGGGCTTAAGCCGGTAAGCCCCGCCCCATCGCGGTAAGCCCCGCCCCCGGCACGACGCTATGCAATGCACTGTATGTTGCCGACTGTACCGGGCTTAAGCCGGTAAGCCCAACCCCCCTCGCCGTAAGCCCCTCCCCCGGCACCGACGCTATGCAATGCACTGCATGTTTCCATCTGTACCGGGCTTAAGCCGGTAAGCCCCGCCCCATCGCGGTAAGCCCCGCCCCCGGCACCGACGCTATGCAATGCACTGCAAGTTGCCGACTGTACCGGGCTTAAGCCGGTAAGCCCCGCCCCATCGCGGTAAGCCCCGCCCCCCGCACCGACGCTATGCAATGCACTGCAAGTTGCCGACTGTACCGGGCTTAAGCCGGTAAGCCCCGCCCCATCGCGGTAAGCCCCGCCCCCCGCACCGACGCTATGCAATGCACTGTAAGTTGCCGACTGTACCGGGCTTAAGCCGGTAAGCCCCGCCCCCATCACGGGATCATGTTTAATAAAACAAATGGCGGTGCCTTGAAAAGTAACAGTGGCCCCAGCGCGAAAGGTAACGAAGTGTTGCGTCTGCTGAAGAGGTGGCAGTAAGCATTGCATGTTGTCAACTGTACCGAGCTTAAGCCGGTAAGCCACACCCCCACCCAATGCACGTGGCCAACCGTACCGGGCTTACGCCGGTAAGCCACGCCCCCTGCGCCAACCCAATGCTATGTAATGCACTGCAATGCAATTTGTTTTTTTTATATTTAATGTTTGTTTTTGGGTGTGAGAGGAAACCGGAGTACCCAGACGAAACCCACGCAAACACAGAGAGAACATACACTTTGCAGATGTTGCCCTTAGTGGGATTTGAACCCAGGACCCCAGCGCTGCAAGGCTACTGTGCTAACCACTGAGCCACCGTGCTGCCTTTACTCCGATGCCATTTGAATGGGGGCATGTTTAAAAAACAAGTGGCGGTGCTATGCCATGAGAAGTAGCAGCCGCTTCAGCGCCAAAGGAAATGATGGGTTGCGTCTGCTGAAAAGGTGACAGTAAGCATTGCATGTTGCCATAGTTGCACACTGTACCGGGCATGACGCGGTAAGCCCCGCCCCAATCGCGGTAAGCCCCGCCCCCGGCACGACGCTATGCAATGCACTGTATGTTGCCGACTGTACCGGGCTTAAGCCGGTAAGCCCAACCCCCATCGCCGTAAGCCCCGCCCCCGGCACCGACGCTATGCAATGCACTGCATGTTTCCATCTGTACCGGGCTTAAGCCGGTAAGCCCCGCCCCATCGCGGTAAGCCCCGCCCCCGGCACCGACGCTATGCAATGCACTGCAAGTTGCCGACTGTACCGGGCTTAAGCCGGTAAGCCCCGCCCCATCGCGGTAAGCCCCGCCCCCCGCACCGACGCTATGCAATGCACTGCAAGTTGCCGACTGTACCGGGCTTAAGCCGGTAAGCCCCGCCCCATCGCGGTAAGCCCCGCCCCCCGCACCGACGCTATGCAATGCACTGCAAGTTGCCGACTGTACCGGGCTTAAGCCGGTAAGCCCCGCCCCATCGCGGTAAGCCCCGCCCCCCGCACCGACGCTATGCAATGCACTGCAAGTTGCCGACTGTACCGGGCTTAAGCCGGTAAGCCCCGCCCCATCGCGGTAAGCCCCGCCCCCCGCACCGACGCTATGCAATGCACTGCAAGTTGCCGACTGTACCGGGCTTAAGCCGGTAAGCCCCGCCCCATCGCGGTAAGCCCCGCCCCCGCACCGACGCTATGCAATGCACTGCAAGTTGCCGACTGTACCGGGCTTAAGCCGGTAAGCCCCGCCCCATCGCGGTAAGCCCCGCCCCCGGCACCGACGCTATGCAATGCACTGCAAGTTGCCGACTGTACCGGGCTTAAGCCGGTAAGCCCCGCCCCATCGCGGTAAGCCCCGCCCCCGGCACCGACGCTATGCAATGCACTGTAAGTTGCCGACTGTACCGGGCTTAAGCCGGTAAGCCCCGCCCCCATCACGGGATCATGTTTAATAAAACAAATGGCGGTGCCTTGAAAAGTAACAGTGGCCCCAGCGCGAAAGGTAACGAAGTGTTGCGTCTGCTGAGGAGGTGGCAGTAAGCATTGCATGTTGTCAACTGTACCGAGCTTAAGCCGGTAAGCCACACCCCCACGCACGTGGCCAACCGTACCGGGCTTACGCCGGTAAGCCACGCCCCCTGCGCCAACCCAATGCTATGTAATGCACTGCAATGCAATTTGTTTTTTTTATATTTAATGTTTGTTTTTGGGTGTGAGAGGAAACCGGAGTACCCAGAAGAAACCCACGCAAACACAGAGAGAACATACACTTTGCAGATGTTGCCCTTAGTGGGATTTGAACCCAGGACCCCAGCGCTGCAAGGCTACTGTGCTAGCCACTGAGCCACCGTGCTGCCTTTACTCCGATGCCATTTGAATGGGGGCATGTTTAAAAAACAAGTGGCGGTGCTATGCCATGAGAAGTAGCAGCCGCTTCAGCGCCAAAGGAAATGATGGGTTGCGTCTGCTGAAAAGGTGACAGTAAGCATTGCATGTTGCCATAGTTGCACACTGTACCGGGCATGACGCGGTAAGCCCCGCCCCAATCGCGGTAAGCCCCGCCCCCGGCACGACGCTATGCAATGCACTGTATGTTGCCGACTGTACCGGGCTTAAGCCGGTAAGCCCAACCCCCATCGCCGTAAGCCCCTCCCCCGGCACCGACGCTATGCAATGCACTGCATGTTTCCATCTGTACCGGGCTTAAGCCGGTAAGCCCCGCCCCATCGCGGTAAGCCCCGCCCCCGGCACCGACGCTATGCAATGCACTGCAAGTTGCCGACTGTACCGGGCTTAAGCCGGTAAGCCCCGCCCCATCGCGGTAAGCCCCGCCCCCCGGCACGACGCTATGCAATGCACTGTATGTTGCCGACTGTACCGGGCTTAAGCCGGTAAGCCCAACCCCCATCGCCGTAAGCCCCTCCCCCGGCACCGACGCTATGCAATGCACTGCATGTTTCCATCTGTACCGGGCTTAAGCCGGTAAGCCCCGCCCCATCGCGGTAAGCCCCGCCCCCGGCACCGACGCTATGCAATGCACTGCAAGTTGCCGACTGTACCGGGCTTAAGCCGGTAAGCCCCGCCCCATCGCGGTAAGCCCCGCCCCCGCACCGACGCTATGCAATGCACTGCAAGTTGCCGACTGTACCGGGCTTAAGCCGGTAAGCCCCGCCCCATCGCGGTAAGCCCCGCCCCCCGCACCGACGCTATGCAATGCACTGTAAGTTGCCGACTGTACCGGGCTTAAGCCGGTAAGCCCCGCCCCCATCACGGGATCATGTTTAATAAAACAAATGGCGGTGCCTTGAAAAGTAACAGTGGCCCCAGCGCGAAAGGTAACGAAGTGTTGCGTCTGCTGAAGAGGTGGCAGTAAGCATTGCATGTTGTCAACTGTACCGAGCTTAAGCCGGTAAGCCACACCCCCACCCAATGCACGTGGCCAACCGTACCGGGCTTACGCCGGTAAGCCACGCCCCCTGCGCCAACCCAATGCTATGTAATGCACTGCAATGCAATTTGTTTTTTTTATATTTAATGTTTGTTTTTGGGTGTGAGAGGAAACCGGAGTACCCAGACGAAACCCACGCAAACACAGAGAGAACATACACTTTGCAGATGTTGCCCTTAGTGGGATTTGAACCCAGGACCCCAGCGCTGCAAGGCTACTGTGCTAACCACTGAGCCACCGTGCTGCCTTTACTCCGATGCCATTTGAATGGGGGCATGTTTAAAAAACAAGTGGCGGTGCTATGCCATGAGAAGTAGCAGCCGCTTCAGCGCCAAAGGAAATGATGGGTTGCGTCTGCTGAAAAGGTGACAGTAAGCATTGCATGTTGCCATAGTTGCACACTGTACCGGGCATGACGCGGTAAGCCCCGCCCCAATCGCGGTAAGCCCCGCCCCCGGCACGACGCTATGCAATGCACTGTATGTTGCCGACTGTACCGGGCTTAAGCCGGTAAGCCCAACCCCCATCGCCGTAAGCCCCGCCCCCGGCACCGACGCTATGCAATGCACTGCATGTTTCCATCTGTACCGGGCTTAAGCCGGTAAGCCCCGCCCCATCGCGGTAAGCCCCGCCCCCGGCACCGACGCTATGCAATGCACTGCAAGTTGCCGACTGTACCGGGCTTAAGCCGGTAAGCCCCGCCCCATCGCGGTAAGCCCCGCCCCCCGCACCGACGCTATGCAATGCACTGCAAGTTGCCGACTGTACCGGGCTTAAGCCGGTAAGCCCCGCCCCATCGCGGTAAGCCCCGCCCCCCGCACCGACGCTATGCAATGCACTGCAAGTTGCCGACTGTACCGGGCTTAAGCCGGTAAGCCCCGCCCCATCGCGGTAAGCCCCGCCCCCCGCACCGACGCTATGCAATGCACTGCAAGTTGCCGACTGTACCGGGCTTAAGCCGGTAAGCCCCGCCCCATCGCGGTAAGCCCCGCCCCCCGCACCGACGCTATGCAATGCACTGCAAGTTGCCGACTGTACCGGGCTTAAGCCGGTAAGCCCCGCCCCATCGCGGTAAGCCCCGCCCCCGGCACCGACGCTATGCAATGCACTGGAAGTTGCCGACTGTACCGGGCTTAAGCCGGTAAGCCCCGCCCCATCGCTGTAAGCCCCTCCCCCGGCACCGACGCTATGCAATGCACTGCAAGTTGCCGACTGTACCGGGCTTAAGCCGGTAAGCCCCGCCCCATCGCGGTAAGCCCCGCCCCCCGCACCGACGCTATGCAATGCACTGTAAGTTGCCGACTGTACCGGGCTTAAGCCGGTAAGCCCCGCCCCCATCACGGGATCATGTTTAATAAAACAAATGGCGGTGCCTTGAAAAGTAACAGTGGCCCCAGCGCGAAAGGTAACGAAGTGTTGCGTCTGCTGAGGAGGTGGCAGTAAGCATTGCATGTTGTCAACTGTACCGAGCTTAAGCCGGTAAGCCACACCCCCACGCACGTGGCCAACCGTACCGGGCTTACGCCGGTAAGCCACGCCCCCTGCGCCAACCCAATGCTATGTAATGCACTGCAATGCAATTTGTTTTTTTTATATTTAATGTTTGTTTTTGGGTGTGAGAGGAAACCGGAGTACCCAGAAGAAACCCACGCAAACACAGAGAGAACATACACTTTGCAGATGTTGCCCTTAGTGGGATTTGAACCCAGGACCCCAGCGCTGCAAGGCTACTGTGCTAACCACTGAGCCACCGTGCTGCCTTTACTCCGATGCCATTTGAATGGGGGCATGTTTAAAAAACAAGTGGCGGTGCTATGCCATGAGAAGTAGCAGCCGCTTCAGCGCCAAAGGAAATGATGGGTTGCGTCTGCTGAAAAGGTGACAGTAAGCATTGCATGTTGCCATAGTTGCACACTGTACCGGGCATGACGCGGTAAGCCCCGCCCCAATCGCGGTAAGCCCCGCCCCCGGCACGACGCTATGCAATGCACTGTATGTTGCCGACTGTACCGGGCTTAAGCCGGTAAGCCCAACCCCCATCGCCGTAAGCCCCTCCCCCGGCACCGACGCTATGCAATGCACTGCATGTTTCCATCTGTACCGGGCTTAAGCCGGTAAGCCCCGCCCCATCGCGGTAAGCCCCGCCCCCGGCACCGACGCTATGCAATGCACTGCAAGTTGCCGACTGTACCGGGCTTAAGCCGGTAAGCCCCGCCCCATCGCGGTAAGCCCCGCCCCCCGGCACCGACGCTATGCAATGCACTGTCAAGTTGCCGACTGTACCGGGCTTAAGCCGGTAAGCCCACCCCCATCGCGTAAGCCCCTCCCCCGGCACCGACGCTATGCAATGCACTGCATGTTTGCCGATCTGTACCGGGCTTAAGCCGGTAAGCCCCGCCCCATCGCGGTAAGCCCCGCCCCCGCACCGACGCTATGCAATGCACTGGAAGTTGCCGACTGTACCGGGCTTAAGCCGGTAAGCCCCGCCCCATCGCGGTAAGCCCCGCCCCCGCACCGACGCTATGCAATGCACTGCAAGTTGCCGACTGTACCGGGCTTAAGCCGGTAAGCCCCGCCCCATCGCGGTAAGCCCCGCCCCCCGCACCGACGCTATGCAATGCACTGTAAGTTGCCGACTGTACCGGGCTTAAGCCGGTAAGCCCCGCCCCCATCACGGGATCATGTTTAATAAAACAAATGGCGGTGCCTTGAAAAGTAACAGTGGCCCCAGCGCGAAAGGTAACGAAGTGTTGCGTCTGCTGAAGAGGTGGCAGTAAGCATTGCATGTTGTCAACTGTACCGAGCTTAAGCCGGTAAGCCACACCCCCACCCAATGCACGTGGCCAACCGTACCGGGCTTACGCCGGTAAGCCACGCCCCCTGCGCCAACCCAATGCTATGTAATGCACTGCAATGCAATTTGTTTTTTTTATATTTAATGTTTGTTTTTGGGTGTGAGAGGAAACCGGAGTACCCAGACGAAACCCACGCAAACACAGAGAGAACATACACTTTGCAGATGTTGCCCTTAGTGGGATTTGAACCCAGGACCCCAGCGCTGCAAGGCTACTGTGCTAACCACTGAGCCACCGTGCTGCCTTTACTCCGATGCCATTTGAATGGGGGCATGTTTAAAAAACAAGTGGCGGTGCTATGCCATGAGAAGTAGCAGCCGCTTCAGCGCCAAAGGAAATGATGGGTTGCGTCTGCTGAAAAGGTGACAGTAAGCATTGCATGTTGCCATAGTTGCACACTGTACCGGGCATGACGCGGTAAGCCCCGCCCCAATCGCGGTAAGCCCCGCCCCCGGCACGACGCTATGCAATGCACTGTATGTTGCCGACTGTACCGGGCTTAAGCCGGTAAGCCCAACCCCCATCGCCGTAAGCCCCGCCCCCGGCACCGACGCTATGCAATGCACTGCATGTTTCCATCTGTACCGGGCTTAAGCCGGTAAGCCCCGCCCCATCGCGGTAAGCCCCGCCCCCGGCACCGACGCTATGCAATGCACTGCAAGTTGCCGACTGTACCGGGCTTAAGCCGGTAAGCCCCGCCCCATCGCGGTAAGCCCCGCCCCCCGCACCGACGCTATGCAATGCACTGCAAGTTGCCGACTGTACCGGGCTTAAGCCGGTAAGCCCCGCCCCATCGCGGTAAGCCCCGCCCCCCGCACCGACGCTATGCAATGCACTGCAAGTTGCCGACTGTACCGGGCTTAAGCCGGTAAGCCCCGCCCCATCGCGGTAAGCCCCGCCCCCCGCACCGACGCTATGCAATGCACTGCAAGTTGCCGACTGTACCGGGCTTAAGCCGGTAAGCCCCGCCCCATCGCGGTAAGCCCCGCCCCCCGCACCGACGCTATGCAATGCACTGCAAGTTGCCGACTGTACCGGGCTTAAGCCGGTAAGCCCCGCCCCATCGCGGTAAGCCCCGCCCCCGGCACCGACGCTATGCAATGCACTGCAAGTTGCCGACTGTACCGGGCTTAAGCCGGTAAGCCCCGCCCCATCGCGGTAAGCCCCGCCCCCGGCACCGACGCTATGCAATGCACTGCAAGTTGCCGACTGTACCGGGCTTAAGCCGGTAAGCCCCGCCCCATCGCGGTAAGCCCCGCCCCCGGCACCGACGCTATGCAATGCACTGTAAGTTGCCGACTGTACCGGGCTTAAGCCGGTAAGCCCCGCCCCCATCACGGGATCATGTTTAATAAAACAAATGGCGGTGCCTTGAAAAGTAACAGTGGCCCCAGCGCGAAAGGTAACGAAGTGTTGCGTCTGCTGAGGAGGTGGCAGTAAGCATTGCATGTTGTCAACTGTACCGAGCTTAAGCCGGTAAGCCACACCCCCACGCACGTGGCCAACCGTACCGGGCTTACGCCGGTAAGCCACGCCCCCTGCGCCAACCCAATGCTATGTAATGCACTGCAATGCAATTTGTTTTTTTTTATATTTAATGTTTGTTTTTGGGTGTGAGAGGAAACCGGAGTACCCAGACGAAACCCACGCAAACACAGAGAGAACATACACTTTGCAGATGTTGCCCTTAGTGGGATTTGAACCCAGGACCCCAGCGCTGCAAGGCTACTGTGCTAACCACTGAGCCACCGTGCTGCCTTTACTCCGATGCCATTTGAATGGGGGCATGTTTAAAAAACAAGTGGCGGTGCTATGCCATGAGAAGTAGCAGCCGCTTCAGCGCCAAAGGAAATGATGGGTTGCGTCTGCTGAAAAGGTGACAGTAAGCATTGCATGTTGCCATAGTTGCACACTGTACCGGGCATGACGCGGTAAGCCCCGCCCCAATCGCGGTAAGCCCCGCCCCCGGCACGACGCTATGCAATGCACTGTATGTTGCCGACTGTACCGGGCTTAAGCCGGTAAGCCCAACCCCCATCGCCGTAAGCCCCTCCCCCGGCACCGACGCTATGCAATGCACTGCATGTTTCCATCTGTACCGGGCTTAAGCCGGTAAGCCCCGCCCCATCGCGGTAAGCCCCGCCCCCGGCACCGACGCTATGCAATGCACTGCAAGTTGCCGACTGTACCGGGCTTAAGCCGGTAAGCCCCGCCCCATCGCGGTAAGCCCCGCCCCCCGCACCGACGCTATGCAATGCACTGCAAGTTGCCGACTGTACCGGGCTTAAGCCGGTAAGCCCCCGCCCCATCGCGGTAAGCCCCGCCCCCCGCACCGACGCTATGCAATGCACTGCAAGTTGCCGACTGTACCGGGCTTAAGCCGGTAAGCCCCGCCCCATCGCGGTAAGCCCCGCCCCCCGCACCGACGCTATGCAATGCACTGCAAGTTGCCGACTGTACCGGGCTTAAGCCGGTAAGCCCCGCCCCATCGCGGTAAGCCCCGCCCCCGGCACCGACGCTATGCAATGCACTGCAAGTTGCCGACTGTACCGGGCTTAAGCCGGTAAGCCCCGCCCCATCGCTGTAAGCCCCGCCCCCGGCACCGACGCTATGCAATGCACTGCAAGTTGCCGACTGTACCGGGCTTTGAACCCAGGACCCCAGCGCTGCAAGGCTACTGTGCTAACCACTGAGCCACCGTGCTGCCTTTACTCCGATGCCATTTGAATGGGGGCATGTTTAAAAAACAAGTGGCGGTGCTATGCCATGAGAAGTAGCAGCCGCTTCAGCGCCAAAGGAAATGATGGGTTGCGTCTGCTGAAAAGGTGACAGTAAGCATTGCATGTTGCCATAGTTGCACACTGTACCGGGCATGACGCGGTAAGCCCCACCCCAATCGCGGTAAGCCCCGCCCCCGGCACGACGCTATGCAATGCACTGTATGTTGCCGACTGTACCGGGCTTAAGCCGGTAAGCCCAACCCCCATCGCCGTAAGCCCCTCCCCCGGCACCGACGCTATGCAATGCACTGCATGTTTCCATCTGTACCGGGCTTAAGCCGGTAAGCCCCGCCCCATCGCGGTAAGCCCCGCCCCCGGCACCGACGCTATGCAATGCACTGCAAGTTGCCGACTGTACCGGGCTTAAGCCGGTAAGCCCCGCCCCATCGCGGTAAGCCCCGCCCCCCGGCACGACGCTATGCAATGCACTGCATAGTTGCCGACTGTACCGGGCTTAAGCCGGTAAGCCCAGCCCCATCGCGGTAAGCCCCGCCCCCCGCACCGACGCTATGCAATGCACTGCAAGTTGCCGACTGTACCGGGCTTAAGCCGGTAAGCCCCGCCCCATCGCGGTAAGCCCCGCCCCCCGCACCGACGCTATGCAATGCACTGCAAGTTGCCGACTGTACCGGGCTTAAGCCGGTAAGCCCCGCCCCATCGCGGTAAGCCCCGCCCCCCGCACCGACGCTATGCAATGCACTGCAAGTTGCCGACTGTACCGGGCTTAAGCCGGTAAGCCCCGCCCCATCGCGGTAAGCCCCGCCCCCGGCACCGACGCTATGCAATGCACTGTAAGTTGCCGACTGTACCGGGCTTAAGCCGGTAAGCCCCGCCCCCATCACGGGATCATGTTTAATAAAACAAATGGCGGTGCCTTGAAAAGTAACAGTGGCCCCAGCGCGAAAGGTAACGAAGTGTTGCGTCTGCTGAAGAGGTGGCAGTAAGCATTGCATGTTGTCAACTGTACCGAGCTTAAGCCGGTAAGCCACACCCCCACCCAATGCACGTGGCCAACCGTACCGGGCTTACGCCGGTAAGCCACGCCCCCTGCGCCAACCCAATGCTATGTAATGCACTGCAATGCAATTTGTTTTTTTTATATTTAATGTTTGTTTTTGGGTGTGAGAGGAAACCGGAGTACCCAGACGAAACCCACGCAAACACAGAGAGAACATACACTTTGCAGATGTTGCCCTTAGTGGGATTTGAACCCAGGACCCCAGCGCTGCAAGGCTACTGTGCTAACCACTGAGCCACCGTGCTGCCTTTACTCCGATGCCATTTGAATGGGGGCATGTTTAAAAAACAAGTGGCGGTGCTATGCCATGAGAAGTAGCAGCCGCTTCAGCGCCAAAGGAAATGATGGGTTGCGTCTGCTGAAAAGGTGACAGTAAGCATTGCATGTTGCCATAGTTGCACACTGTACCGGGCATGACGCGGTAAGCCCCGCCCCAATCGCGGTAAGCCCCGCCCCCGGCACGACGCTATGCAATGCACTGTATGTTGCCGACTGTACCGGGCTTAAGCCGGTAAGCCCAACCCCCATCGCCGTAAGCCCCTCCCCCGGCACCGACGCTATGCAATGCACTGCATGTTTCCATCTGTACCGGGCTTAAGCCGGTAAGCCCCGCCCCATCGCGGTAAGCCCCGCCCCCCGGCACCGACGCTATGCAATGCACTGCAAGTTGCCGACTGTACCGGGCTTAAGCCGGTAAGCCCCGCCCCATCGCGGTAAGCCCCGCCCCCCGCACCGACGCTATGCAATGCACTGCAATGTTGCCGACTGTACCGGGCTTAAGCCGGTAAGCCCACCCCCATCGCGGTAAGCCCCGCCCCCGGCACCGACGCTATGCAATGCACTGCAAGTTGCGGTCTGTACCGGGCTTAAGCCGGTAAGCCCCGCCCCATCGCGGTAAGCCCCGCCCCCCGCACCGACGCTATGCAATGCACTGCAAGTTGCCGACTGTACCGGGCTTAAGCCGGTAAGCCCCGCCCCATCGCGGTAAGCCCCGCCCCCCGGCACCGACGCTATGCAATGCACTGCAAGTTGCCGACTGTACCGGGCTTAAGCCGGTAAGCCCCGCCCCATCGCGGTAAGCCCCGCCCCCCGCACCGACGCTATGCAATGCACTGGAAGTTGCCGACTGTACCGGGCTTAAGCCGGTAAGCCCCGCCCCCATCACGGGATCATGTTTAATAAAACAAATGGCGGTGCCTTGAAAAGTAACAGTGGCCCCAGCGCGAAAGGTAACGAAGTGTTGCGTCTGCTGAAGAGGTGGCAGTAAGCATTGCATGTTGTCAACTGTACCGAGCTTAAGCCGGTAAGCCACACCCCCACCCAATGCACGTGGCCAACCGTACCGGGCTTACGCCGGTAAGCCACGCCCCCTGCGCCAACCCAATGCTATGTAATGCACTGCAATGCAATTTGTTTTTTTTATATTTAATGTTTGTTTTTGGGTGTGAGAGGAAACCGGAGTACCCAGACGAAACCCACGCAAACACAGAGAGAACATACACTTTGCAGATGTTGCCCTTAGTGGGATTTGAACCCAGGACCCCAGCGCTGCAAGGCTACTGTGCTAACCACTGAGCCACCGTGCTGCCTTTACTCCGATGCCATTTGAATGGGGGCATGTTTAAAAAACAAGTGGCGGTGCTATGCCATGAGAAGTAGCAGCCGCTTCAGCGCCAAAGGAAATGATGGGTTGCGTCTGCTGAAAAGGTGACAGTAAGCATTGCATGTTGCCATAGTTGCACACTGTACCGGGCATGACGCGGTAAGCCCCGCCCCAATCGCGGTAAGCCCCGCCCCCGGCACGACGCTATGCAATGCACTGTATGTTGCCGACTGTACCGGGCTTAAGCCGGTAAGCCCAACCCCCATCGCCGTAAGCCCCGCCCCCGGCACCGACGCTATGCAATGCACTGCATGTTTCCATCTGTACCGGGCTTAAGCCGGTAAGCCCCGCCCCATCGCGGTAAGCCCCGCCCCCGGCACCGACGCTATGCAATGCACTGCAAGTTGCCGACTGTACCGGGCTTAAGCCGGTAAGCCCCGCCCCATCGCGGTAAGCCCCGCCCCCCGCACCGACGCTATGCAATGCACTGCAAGTTGCCGACTGTACCGGGCTTAAGCCGGTAAGCCCCGCCCCATCGCGGTAAGCCCCGCCCCCCGCACCGACGCTATGCAATGCACTGCAAGTTGCCGACTGTACCGGGCTTAAGCCGGTAAGCCCCGCCCCATCGCGGTAAGCCCCGCCCCCCGCACCGACGCTATGCAATGCACTGCAAGTTGCCGACTGTACCGGGCTTAAGCCGGTAAGCCCCGCCCCATCGCTGTAAGCCCCGCCCCCGGCACCGACGCTATGCAATGCACTGCAAGTTGCCGACTGTACCGGGCTTAAGCCGGTAAGCCCCGCCCCATCGCGGTAAGCCCCGCCCCCGGCACCGACGCTATGCAATGCACTGTAAGTTGCCGACTGTACCGGGCTTAAGCCGGTAAGCCCCGCCCCCATCACGGGATCATGTTTAATAAAACAAATGGCGGTGCCTTGAAAAGTAACAGTGGCCCCAGCGCGAAAGGTAACGAAGTGTTGCGTCTGCTGAGGAGGTGGCAGTAAGCATTGCATGTTGTCAACTGTACCGAGCTTAAGCCGGTAAGCCACACCCCCACGCACGTGGCCAACCGTACCGGGCTTACGCCGGTAAGCCACGCCCCCTGCGCCAACCCAATGCTATGTAATGCACTGCAATGCAATTTGTTTTTTTTATATTTAATGTTTGTTTTTGGGTGTGAGAGGAAACCGGAGTACCCAGAAGAAACCCACGCAAACACAGAGAGAACATACACTTTGCAGATGTTGCCCTTAGTGGGATTTGAACCCAGGACCCCAGCGCTGCAAGGCTACTGTGCTAACCACTGAGCCACCGTGCTGCCTTTACTCCGATGCCATTTGAATGGGGGCATGTTTAAAAAACAAGTGGCGGTGCTATGCCATGAGAAGTAGCAGCCGCTTCAGCGCCAAAGGAAATGATGGGTTGCGTCTGCTGAAAAGGTGACAGTAAGCATTGCATGTTGCCATAGTTGCACACTGTACCGGGCATGACGCGGTAAGCCCCGCCCCAATCGCGGTAAGCCCCGCCCCCGGCACGACGCTATGCAATGCACTGTATGTTGCCGACTGTACCGGGCTTAAGCCGGTAAGCCCACCCCCCATCGCCGTAAGCCCCTCCCCCGGCACCGACGCTATGCAATGCACTGCATGTTTCCATCTGTACCGGGCTTAAGCCGGTAAGCCCCGCCCCATCGCGGTAAGCCCCGCCCCCGGCACCGACGCTATGCAATGCACTGCAAGTTGCCGACTGTACCGGGCTTAAGCCGGTAAGCCCCGCCCCATCGCGGTAAGCCCCGCCCCCCGCACCGACGCTATGCAATGCACTGCAAGTTGCCGACTGTACCGGGCTTAAGCCGGTAAGCCCCGCCCCATCGCGGTAAGCCCCGCCCCCCGCACCGACGCTATGCAATGCACTGCAAGTTGCCGACTGTACCGGGCTTAAGCCGGTAAGCCCCGCCCCAGCGCGGTAAGCCCCGCCCCCGGCACCGACGCTATGCAATGCACTGCAAGTTGCCGACTGTACCGGGCTTAAGCCGGTAAGCCCCGCCCCATCGCGGTAAGCCCCGCCCCCGCACCGACGCTATGCAATGCACTGCAAGTTGCCGACTGTACCGGGCTTAAGCCGGTAAGCCCCGCCCCATCGCGGTAAGCCCCGCCCCCGGCACCGACGCTATGCAATGCACTGGAAGTTGCCGACTGTACCGGGCTTAAGCCGGTAAGCCCCGCCCCCATCACGGGATCATGTTTAATAAAACAAATGGCGGTGCCTTGAAAAGTAACAGTGGCCCCAGCGCGAAAGGTAACGAAGTGTTGCGTCTGCTGAAGAGGTGGCAGTAAGCATTGCATGTTGTCAACTGTACCGAGCTTAAGCCGGTAAGCCACACCCCCACCCAATGCACGTGGCCAACCGTACCGGGCTTACGCCGGTAAGCCACGCCCCCTGCGCCAACCCAATGCTATGTAATGCACTGCAATGCAATTTGTTTTTTTTATATTTAATGTTTGTTTTTGGGTGTGAGAGGAAACCGGAGTACCCAGACGAAACCCACGCAAACACAGAGAGAACATACACTTTGCAGATGTTGCCCTTAGTGGGATTTGAACCCAGGACCCCAGCGCTGCAAGGCTACTGTGCTAACCACTGAGCCACCGTGCTGCCTTTACTCCGATGCCATTTGAATGGGGGCATGTTTAAAAAACAAGTGGCGGTGCTATGCCATGAGAAGTAGCAGCCGCTTCAGCGCCAAAGGAAATGATGGGTTGCGTCTGCTGAAAAGGTGACAGTAAGCATTGCATGTTGCCATAGTTGCACACTGTACCGGGCATGACGCGGTAAGCCCCGCCCCAATCGCGGTAAGCCCCGCCCCCGGCACGACGCTATGCAATGCACTGTATGTTGCCGACTGTACCGGGCTTAAGCCGGTAAGCCCAACCCCCATCGCCGTAAGCCCCGCCCCCGGCACCGACGCTATGCAATGCACTGCATGTTTCCAGCTGTACCGGGCTTAAGCCGGTAAGCCCCGCCCCATCGCGGTAAGCCCCGCCCCCGGCACCGACGCTATGCAATGCACTGCAAGTTGCCGACTGTACCGGGCTTAAGCCGGTAAGCCCCGCCCCATCGCGGTAAGCCCCGCCCCCCGCACCGACGCTATGCAATGCACTGCAAGTTGCCGACTGTACCGGGCTTAAGCCGGTAAGCCCCGCCCCATCGCGGTAAGCCCCGCCCCCCGCACCGACGCTATGCAATGCACTGCAAGTTGCCGACTGTACCGGGCTTAAGCCGGTAAGCCCCGCCCCATCGCGGTAAGCCCCGCCCCCCGCACCGACGCTATGCAATGCACTGCAAGTTGCCGACTGTACCGGGCTTAAGCCGGTAAGCCCCGCCCCATCGCGGTAAGCCCCGCCCCCGGCACCGACGCTATGCAATGCACTGCAAGTTGCCGACTGTACCGGGCTTAAGCCGGTAAGCCCCGCCCCATCGCGGGATCATGTTTAATAAAACAAATGGCGGTGCCTTGAAAAGTAACAGTGGCCCCAGCGCGAAAGGTAACGAAGTGTTGCGTCTGCTGAAGAGGTGGCAGTAAGCATTGCATGTTGTCAACTGTACCGAGCTTAAGCCGGTAAGCCACACCCCCACCCAATGCACGTGGTCAACCGTACCGGGCTTACGCCGGTAAGCCACGCCCCCTGCGCCAACCCAATGCTATGTAATGCACTGCAATGCAATTTGTTTTTTTTATATTTAATGTTTGTTTTTGGGTGTGAGAGGAAACCGGAGTACCCAGACGAAACCCACGCAAACACAGAGAGAACATACACTTTGCAGATGTTGCCCTTAGTGGGATTTGAACCCAGGACCCCAGCGCTGCAAGGCTACTGTGCTAACCACTGAGCCACCGTGCTGCCTTTACTCCGATGCCATTTGAATGGGGGCATGTTTAAAAAACAAGTGGCGGTGCTATGCCATGAGAAGTAGCAGCCGCTTCAGCGCCAAAGGAAATGATGGGTTGCGTCTGCTGAAAAGGTGACAGTAAGCATTGCATGTTGCCATAGTTGCACACTGTACCGGGCATGACGCGGTAAGCCCCGCCCCAATCGCGGTAAGCCCCGCCCCCGGCACGACGCTATGCAATGCACTGTATGTTGCCGACTGTACCGGGCTTAAGCCGGTAAGCCCAACCCCCATCGCCGTAAGCCCCTCCCCCGGCACCGACGCTATGCAATGCACTGCATGTTTCCATCTGTACCGGGCTTAAGCCGGTAAGCCCCGCCCCATCGCGGTAAGCCCCGCCCCCGGCACCGACGCTATGCAATGCACTGCAAGTTGCCGACTGTACCGGGCTTAAGCCGGTAAGCCCCGCCCCATCGCGGTAAGCCCCGCCCCCCGCACCGACGCTATGCAATGCACTGCAAGTTGCCGACTGTACCGGGCTTAAGCCGGTAAGCCCCGCCCCATCGCGGTAAGCCCCGCCCCCCGCACCGACGCTATGCAATGCACTGCAAGTTGCCGACTGTACCGGGCTTAAGCCGGTAAGCCCCGCCCCATCGCGGTAAGCCCCGCCCCCCGCACCGACGCTATGCAATGCACTGCAAGTTGCCGACTGTACCGGGCTTAAGCCGGTAAGCCCCGCCCCATCGCGGTAAGCCCCGCCCCCCGCACCGACGCTATGCAATGCACTGCAAGTTGCCGACTGTACCGGGCTTAAGCCGGTAAGCCCCGCCCCATCGCGGTAAGCCCCGCCCCCGGCACCGACGCTATGCAATGCACTGCAAGTTGCCGACTGTACCGGGCTTAAGCCGGTAAGCCCCGCCCCATCGCGGTAAGCCCCGCCCCCGGCACCGACGCTATGCAATGCACTGTAAGTTGCCGACTGTACCGGGCTTAAGCCGGTAAGCCCCGCCCCCATCACGGGATCATGTTTAATAAAACGAAATGGCGGTGCCTTGAAAAGTAACAGTGGCCCCAGCGCGAAAGGTAACGAAGTGTTGCGTCTGCTGAAGAGGTGGCAGTAAGCATTGCATGTTGTCAACTGTACCGAGCTTAAGCCGGTAAGCCACACCCCCACCCAATGCACGTGGCCAACCGTACCAGGGCTTACGCCGGTAAGCCACGCCCCCTGCGCCAACCCAATGCTATGTAATGCACTGCAATGCAATTTGTTTTTTTTATATTTAATGTTTGTTTTTGGGTGTGAGAGGAAACCGGAGTACCCAGACGAAACCCACGCAAACACAGAGAGAACATACACTTTGCAGATGTTGCCCTTAGTGGGATTTGAACCCAGGACCCCAGCGCTGCAAGGCTACTGTGCTAACCACTGAGCCACCGTGCTGCCTTTACTCCGATGCCATTTGAATGGGGGCATGTTTAAAAAACAAGTGGCGGTGCTATGCCATGAGAAGTAGCAGCCGCTTCAGCGCCAAAGGAAATGATGGGTTGCGTCTGCTGAAAAGGTGACAGTAAGCATTGCATGTTGCCATAGTTGCACACTGTACCGGGCATGACGCGGTAAGCCCCGCCCCAATCGCGGTAAGCCCCGCCCCCGGCACGACGCTATGCAATGCACTGTATGTTGCCGACTGTACCGGGCTTAAGCCGGTAAGCCCAACCCCCATCGCCGTAAGCCCCGCCCCCGGCACCGACGCTATGCAATGCACTGCATGTTTCCATCTGTACCGGGCTTAAGCCGGTAAGCCCCGCCCCATCGCGGTAAGCCCCGCCCCCGGCACCGACGCTATGCAATGCACTGCAAGTTGCCGACTGTACCGGGCTTAAGCCGGTAAGCCCCGCCCCATCGCGGTAAGCCCCGCCCCCCGCACCGACGCTATGCAATGCACTGCAAGTTGCCGACTGTACCGGGCTTAAGCCGGTAAGCCCCGCCCCATCGCGGTAAGCCCCGCCCCCCGCACCGACGCTATGCAATGCACTGCAAGTTGCCGACTGTACCGGGCTTAAGCCGGTAAGCCCCGCCCCATCGCGGTAAGCCCCGCCCCCCGCACCGACGCTATGCAATGCACTGCAAGTTGCCGACTGTACCGGGCTTAAGCCGGTAAGCCCCGCCCCATCGCGGTAAGCCCCGCCCCCGGCACCGACGCTATGCAATGCACTGCAAGTTGCCGACTGTACCGGGCTTAAGCCGGTAAGCCCCGCCCCATCGCGGGATCATGTTTAATAAAACAAATGGCGGTGCCTTGAAAAGTAACAGTGGCCCCAGCGCGAAAGGTAACGAAGTGTTGCGTCTGCTGAAGAGGTGGCAGTAAGCATTGCATGTTGTCAACTGTACCGAGCTTAAGCCGGTAAGCCACACCCCCACCCAATGCACGTGGTCAACCGTACCGGGCTTACGCCGGTAAGCCACGCCCCCTGCGCCAACCCAATGCTATGTAATGCACTGCAATGCAATTTGTTTTTTTTATATTTAATGTTTGTTTTTGGGTGTGAGAGGAAACCGGAGTACCCAGACGAAACCCACGCAAACACAGAGAGAACATACACTTTGCAGATGTTGCCCTTAGTGGGATTTGAACCCAGGACCCCAGCGCTGCAAGGCTACTGTGCTAACCACTGATCCACCGTGCTGCCTTTACTCCGATGCCATTTGAATGGGGGCATGTTTAAAAAACAAGTGGCGGTGCTATGCCATGAGAAGTAGCAGCCGCTTCAGCGCCAAAGGAAATGATGGGTTGCGTCTGCTGAAAAGGTGACAGTAAGCATTGCATGTTGCCATAGTTGCACACTGTACCGGGCATGACGCGGTAAGCCCCGCCCCAATCGCGGTAAGCCCCGCCCCCGGCACGACGCTATGCAAAGCACTGTATGTTGCCGACTGTACCGGGCTTAAGCCGGTAAGCCCAACCCCCATCGCCGTAAGCCCCGCCCCCGGCACCGACGCTATGCAATGCACTGCATGTTTCCATCTGTACCGGGCTTAAGCCGGTAAGCCCCGCCCCATCGCGGTAAGCCCCGCCCCCCGCACCGACGCTATGCAATGCACTGCAAGTTGCCGACTGTACCGGGCTTAAGCCGGTAAGCCCCGCCCCATCGCGGTAAGCCCCGCCCCCCGCACCGACGCTATGCAATGCACTGCAAGTTGCCGACTGTACCGGGCTTAAGCCGGTAAGCCCCGCCCCATCGCGGTAAGCCCCGCCCCCCGCACCGACGCTATGCAATGCACTGCAAGTTGCCGACTGTACCGGGCTTAAGCCGGTAAGCCCCGCCCCATCGCGGTAAGCCCCGCCCCCCGCACCGACGCGATGCAATGCACTGCAAGTTGCCGACTGTACCGGGCTTAAGCCGGTAAGCCCCGCCCCATCGCTGTAAGCCCCGCCCCCGGCACCGACGCTATGCAATGCACTGCAAGTTGCCGACTGTACCGGGCTTAAGCCGGTAAGCCCCGCCCCATCGCGGTAAGCCCCGCCCCCGGCACCGACGCTATGCAATGCACTGTAAGTTGCCGACTGTACCGGGCTTAAGCCGGTAAGCCCCGCCCCCATCACGGGATCATGTTTAATAAAACAAATGGCGGTGCCTTGAAAAGTAACAGTGGCCCCAGCGCGAAAGGTAACGAAGTGTTGCGTCTGCTGAGGAGGTGGCAGTAAGCATTGCATGTTGTCAACTGTACCGAGCTTAAGCCGGTAAGCCACACCCCCACGCACGTGGCCAACCGTACCGGGCTTACGCCGGTAAGCCACGCCCCCTGCGCCAACCCAATGCTATGTAATGCACTGCAATGCAATTTGTTTTTTTTATATTTAATGTTTGTTTTTGGGTGTGAGAGGAAACCGGAGTACCCAGACGAAACCCACGCAAACACAGAGAGAACATACACTTTGCAGATGTTGCCCTTAGTGGGATTTGAACCCAGGACCCCAGCGCTGCAAGGCTACTGTGCTAACCACTGAGCCACCGTGCTGCCTTTACTCCGATGCCATTTGAATGGGGGCATGTTTAAAAAACAAGTGGCGGTGCTATGCCATGAGAAGTAGTAGCCGCTTCAGCGCCAAAGGAAATGATGGGTTGCGTCTGCTGAAAAGGTGACAGTAAGCATTGCATGTTGCCATAGTTGCACACTGTACCGGGCATGACGCGGTAAGCCCCGCCCCAATCGCGGTAAGCCCCGCCCCCGGCACGACGCTATGCAATGCACTGTATGTTGCCGACTGTACCGGGCTTAAGCCGGTAAGCCCAACCCCCATCGCCGTAAGCCCCTCCCCCGGCACCGACGCTATGCAATGCACTGCATGTTTCCATCTGTACCGGGCTTAAGCCGGTAAGCCCCGCCCCATCGCGGTAAGCCCCGCCCCCGGCACCTACGCTATGCAATGCACTGAAAGTTGCCGACTGTACCGGGCTTAAGCCGGTAAGCCCCGCCCCATCGCGGTAAGCCCCGCCCCCCGCACCGACGCTATGCAATGCACTGCAAGTTGCCGACTGTACCGGGCTTAAGCCGGTAAGCCCCGCCCCATCGCGGTAAGCCCCGCCCCCCGCACCGACGCTATGCAATGCACTGCAAGTTGCCGACTGTACCGGGCTTAAGCCGGTAAGCCCCGCCCCATCGCGGTAAGCCCCGCCCCCCGCACCGACGCTATGCAATGCACTGCAAGTTGCCGACTGTACCGGGCTTGAGCCGGTAAGCCCCGCCCCATCGCGGTAAGCCCCGCCCCCGGCACCGACGCTATGCAATGCACTGCAAGTTGCCGACTGTACCGGGCTTAAGCCGGTAAGCCCCGCCCCATCGCGGTAAGCCCCGCCCCCGGCACCGACGCTATGCAATGCACTGCAAGTTGCCGACTGTACCGGGCTTAAGCCGGTAAGCCCCGCCCCATCGCGGTAAGCCCCGCCCCCGGCACCGACGCTATGCAATGCACTGTAAGTTGCCGACTGTACCGGGCTTAAGCCGGTAAGCCCCGCCCCCATCACGGGATCATGTTTAATAAAACAAATGGCGGTGCCTTGAAAAGTAACAGTGGCCCCAGCGCGAAAGGTAACGAAGTGTTGCGTCTGCTGAAGAGGTGGCAGTAAGCATTGCATGTTGTCAACTGTACCGAGCTTAAGCCGGTAAGCCCCGCCCCATCGCGGTAAGCCCCGCCCCCGGCACCGACGCTATGCAATGCACTGCAAGTTGCCGACTGTACCGGGCTTAAGCCGGTAAGCCCCGCCCCATCGCGGTAAGCCCCGCCCCCCGCACCGACGCTATGCAATGCACTGCAAGTTGCCGACTGTACCGGGCTTAAGCCGGTAAGCCCCGCCCCATCGCGGTAAGCCCCGCCCCCCGCACCGACGCTATGCAATGCACTGCAAGTTGCCGACTGTACCGGGCTTAAGCCGGTAAGCCCCGCCCCATCGCGGTAAGCCCCGCCCCCGGCACCGACGCTATGCAATGCACTGCAAGTTGCCGACTGTACCGGGCTTAAGCCGGTAAGCCCCGCCCCATCGCGGTAAGCCCCGCCCCCGGCACCGACGCTATGCAATGCACTGTAAGTTTCCGACTGTACCGGGCTTAAGCCGGTAAGCCCCGCCCCCATCACGGGATCATGTTTAATAAAACAAATGGCGGTGCCTTGAAAAGTAACAGTGGCCCCAGCGCGAAAGGTAACGAAGTGTTGCGTCTGCTGAGGAGGTGGCAGTAAGCATTGCATGTTGTCAACTGTACCGAGCTTAAGCCGGTAAGCCACACCCCCACGCGGCCAACCGTACCGGGCTTACGCCGGTAAGCCACGCCCCCTGCGCCAACCCAATGCTATGTAATGCACTGCAATGCAATTTGTTTTTTTTATATTTAATGTTTGTTTTTGGGTGTGAGAGGAAACCGGAGTACCCAGAAGAAACCCACGCAAACACAGAGAGAACATACACTTTGCAGATGTTGCCCTTAGTGGGATTTGAACCCAGGACCCCAGCGCTGCAAGGCTACTGTGCTAACCACTGAGCCACCGTGCGGCCTTTCCTCCGATGCCATTTGAATGGGGGCATGTTTAAAAAACAAGTGGCGGTGCTATGCCATGAGAAGTAGCAGCCGCTTCAGCGCCAAAGGAAATGATGGGTTGCGTCTGCTGAAAAGGTGACAGTAAGCATTGCATGTTGCCATAGTTGCACACTGTACCGGGCATGACGCGGTAAGCCCCGCCCCAATCGCGGTAAGCCCCGCCCCCGGCACGACGCTATGCAATGCACTGTATGTTGCCGACTGTACCGGGCTTAAGCCGGTAAGCCCAACCCCCATCGCCGTAAGCCCCGCCCCCGGCACCGACGCTATGCAATGCACTGCATGTTTCCATCTGTACCGGGCTTAAGCCGGTAAGCCCCGCCCCATCGCGGTAAGCCCCGCCCCCATCACGGGATCATGTTTAATAAAACAAATGGCGGTGCCTTGAAAAGTAACAGTGGCCCCAGCGCGAAAGGTAACGAAGTGTTGCGTCTGCTGAAGAGGTGGCAGTAAGCATTGCATGTTGCCGACTGTACCGGGCTT
This sequence comes from Dendropsophus ebraccatus, assembly GCF_027789765.1. Lineage (NCBI taxonomy): Eukaryota > Metazoa > Chordata > Amphibia > Anura > Hylidae > Dendropsophus > Dendropsophus ebraccatus. The sequence continues at coordinate 62,322 of NW_027210059.1, read as the reverse complement.
AAGCCGGTAAGCCCCGCCCCATCGCGGTAAGCCCCGCCCCCCGCACCGACGCTATGCAATGCACTGCAAGTTGCCGACTGTACCGGGCTTAAGCCGGTAAGCCCCGCCCCATCGCGGTAAGCCCCGCCCCCCGCACCGACGCTATGCAATGCACTGCAAGTTGCCGACTGTACCGGGCTTAAGCCGGTAAGCCCCGCCCCATCGCGGTAAGCCCCGCCCCCCGCACCGACGCTATGCAATGCACTGCAAGTTGCCGACTGTACCGGGCTTAAGCCGGTAAGCCCCGCCCCATCGCGGTAAGCCCCGCCCCCGGCACCGACGCTATGCAATGCACTGCAAGTTGCCGACTGTACCGGGCTTAAGCCGGTAAGCCCCGCCCCATCGCGGTAAGCCCCGCCCCCGGCACCGACGCTATGCAATGCACTGTAAGTTTCCGACTGTACCGGGCTTAAGCCGGTAAGCCCCGCCCCCATCACGGGATCATGTTTAATAAAACAAATGGCGGTGCCTTGAAAAGTAACAGTGGCCCCAGCGCGAAAGGTAACGAAGTGTTGCGTCTGCTGAGGAGGTGGCAGTAAGCATTGCATGTTGTCAACTGTACCGAGCTTAAGCCGGTAAGCCACACCCCCACGCACGTGGCCAACCGTACCGGGCTTACGCCGGTAAGCCACGCCCCCTGCGCCAACCCAATGCTATGTAATGCACTGCAATGCAATTTGTTTTTTTTATATTTAATGTTTGTTTTTGGGTGTGAGAGGAAACCGGAGTACCCAGAAGAAACCCACGCAAACACAGAGAGAACATACACTTTGCAGATGTTGCCCTTAGTGGGATTTGAACCCAGGACCCCAGCGCTGCAAGGCTACTGTGCTAACCACTGAGCCACCGTGCGGCCTTTACTCCGATGCCATTTGAATGGGGGCATGTTTAAAAAACAAGTGGCGGTGCTATGCCATGAGAAGTAGCAGCCGCTTCAGCGCCAAAGGAAATGATGGGTTGCGTCTGCTGAAAAGGTGACAGTAAGCATTGCATGTTGCCATAGTTGCACACTGTACCGGGCATGACGCGGTAAGCCCCGCCCCAATCGCGGTAAGCCCCGCCCCCGGCACGACGCTATGCAATGCACTGTATGTTGCCGACTGTACCGGGCTTAAGCCGGTAAGCCCAACCCCCATCGCCGTAAGCCCCGCCCCCGGCACCGACGCGATGCAATGCACTGCATGTTTCCATCTGTACCGGGCTTAAGCCGGTAAGCCCCGCCCCATCGCGGTAAGCCCCGCCCCCGGCACCGACGCTATGCAATGCACTGCAAGTTGCCGACTGTACCGGGCTTAAGCCGGTAAGCCCCGCCCCATCGCGGTAAGCCCCGCCCCCCGCACCGACGCTATGCAATGCACTGCAAGTTGCCGACTGTACCGGGCTTAAGCCGGTAAGCCCCGCCCCATCGCGGTAAGCCCCGCCCCCCGCACCGACGCTATGCAATGCACTGCAAGTTGCCGACTGTACCGGGCTTAAGCCGGTAAGCCCCGCCCCATCGCGGTAAGCCCCGCCCCCCGCACCGACGCTATGCAATGCACTGCAAGTTGCCGACTGTACCGGGCTTAAGCCGGTACGCCCCGCCCCATCGCGGTAAGCCCCGCCCCCGGCACCGACGCTATGCAATGCACTGCAAGTTGCCGACTGTACCGGGCTTAAGCCGGTAAGCCCCGCCCCATCGCGGTAAGCCCCGCCCCCGGCACCGACGCTATGATATGCACTGCAAGTTGCCGACTGTACCGGGCTTAAGCCGGTAAGCCCCGCCCCATCGCGGTAAGCCCCGCCCCCGGCACCGACGCTATGCAATGCACTGTAAGTTGCCGACTGTACCGGGCTTAAGCCGGTAAGCCCCGCCCCCATCACGGGATCATGTTTAATAAAACAAATGGCGGTGCCTTGAAAAGTAACAGTGGCCCCAGCGCGAAAGGTAACGAAGTGTTGCGTCTGCTGAAGAGGTGGCAGTAAGCATTGCATGTTGTCAACTGTACCGAGCTTAAGCCGGTAAGCCCCGCCCCATCGCGGTAAGCCCCGCCCCCCGCACCGACGCTATGCAATGCACTGCAAGTTGCCGACTGTACCGGGCTTAAGCCGGTAAGCCCCGCCCCATCGCGGTAAGCCCCGCCCCCCGCACCGACGCTATGCAATGCACTGCAAGTTGCCGACTGTACCGGGCTTAAGCCGGTAAGCCCCGCCCCATCGCGGTAAGCCCCGCCCCCCGCACCGACGCTATGCAATGCACTGCAAGTTGCCGACTGTACCGGGCTTAAGCCGGTAAGCCCCGCCCCATCGCGGTAAGCCCCGCCCCCGGCACCGACGCTATGCAATGCACTGCAAGTTGCCGACTGTACCGGGCTTAAGCCGGTAAGCCCCGCCCCATCGCGGTAAGCCCCGCCCCCGGCACCGACGCTATGCAATGCACTGTAAGTTTCCGACTGTACCGGGCTTAAGCCGGTAAGCCCCGCCCCCATCACGGGATCATGTTTAATAAAACAAATGGCGGTGCCTTGAAAAGTAACAGTGGCCCCAGCGCGAAAGGTAACGAAGTGTTGCGTCTGCTGAGGAGGTGGCAGTAAGCATTGCATGTTGTCAACTGTACCGAGCTTAAGCCGGTAAGCCTCACCCCCACGCACGTGGCCAACCGTACCGGGCTTACGCCGGTAAGCCACGCCCCCTGCGCCAACCCAATGCTATGTAATGCACTGCAATGCAATTTGTTTTTTTTATATTTAATGTTTGTTTTTGGGTGTGAGAGGAAACCGGAGTACCCAGAAGAAACCCACGCAAACACAGAGAGAACATACACTTTGCAGATGTTGCCCTTAGTGGGATTTGAACCCAGGACCCCAGCGCTGCAAGGCTACTGTGCTAACCACTGAGCCACCGTGCGGCCTTTACTCCGATGCCATTTGAATGGGGGCATGTTTAAAAAACAAGTGGCGGTGCTATGCCATGAGAAGTAGCAGCCGCTTCAGCGCCAAAGGAAATGATGGGTTGCGTCTGCTGAAAAGGTGACAGTAAGCATTGCATGTTGCCATAGTTGCACACTGTACCGGGCATGACGCGGTAAGCCCCGCCCCAATCGCGGTAAGCCCCGCCCCCGGCACGACGCTATGCAATGCACTGTATGTTGCCGACTGTACCGGGCTTAAGCCGGTAAGCCCAACCCCCAACGCCGTAAGCCCCTCCCCCGGCACCGACGCTATGCAATGCACTGCATGTTTCCATCTGTACCGGGCTTAAGCCGGTAAGCCCCGCCCCATCGCGGGATCATGTTTAATAAAACAAATGGCGGTGCCTTGAAAAGTAACAGTGGCCCCAGCGCGAAAGGTAACGAAGTGTTGCGTCTGCTGAAGAGGTGGCAGTAAGCATTGCATGTTGTCAACTGTACCGAGCTTAAGCCGGTAAGCCCCGCCCCATCGCGGTAAGCCCCGCCCCCCGCACCGACGCTATGCAATGCACTGCAAGTTGCCGACTGTACCGGGCTTAAGCCGGTAAGCCCCGCCCCATCGCGGTAAGCCCCGCCCCCCGCACCGACGCTATGCAATGCACTGCAAGTTGCCGACTGTACCGGGCTTAAGCCGGTAAGCCCCGCCCCATCGCGGTAAGCCCCGCCCCCCGCACCGACGCTATGCAATGCACTGCAAGTTGCCGACTGTACCGGGCTTAAGCCGGTAAGCCCCGCCCCATCGCGGTAAGCCCCGCCCCCGGCACCGACGCTATGCAATGCACTGCAAGTTGCCGACTGTACCGGGCTTAAGCCGGTAAGCCCCGCCCCATCGCGGTAAGCCCCGCCCCCGGCACCGACGCTATGCAATGCACTGTAAGTTTCCGACTGTACCGGGCTTAAGCCGGTAAGCCCCGCCCCCATCACGGGATCATGTTTAATAAAACAAATGGCGGTGCCTTGAAAAGTAACAGTGGCCCCAGCGCGAAAGGTAACGAAGTGTTGCGTCTGCTGAGGAGGTGGCAGTAAGCATTGCATGTTGTCAACTGTACCGAGCTTAAGCCGGTAAGCCACACCCCCACGCACGTGGCCAACCGTACCGGGCTTACGCCGGTAAGCCACGCCCCCTGCGCCAACCCAATGCTATGTAATGCACTGCAATGCAATTTGTTTTTTTTATATTTAATGTTTGTTTTTGGGTGTGAGAGGAAACCGGAGTACCCAGAAGAAACCCACGCAAACACAGAGAGAACATACACTTTGCAGATGTTGCCCTTAGTGGGATTTGAACCCAGGACCCCAGCGCTGCAAGGCTACTGTGCTAACCACTGAGCCACCGTGCGGCCTTTACTCCGATGCCATTTGAATGGGGGCATGTTTAAAAAACAAGTGGCGGTGCTATGCCATGAGAAGTAGCAGCCGCTTCAGCGCCAAAGGAAATGATGGGTTGCGTCTGCTGAAAAGGTGACAGTAAGCATTGCATGTTGCCATAGTTGCACACTGTACCGGGCATGACGCGGTAAGCCCCGCCCCAATCGCGGTAAGCCCCGCCCCCGGCACGACGCTATGCAATGCACTGTATGTTGCCGACTGTACCGGGCTTAAGCCGGTAAGCCCAACCCCCATCGCCGTAAGCCCCGCCCCCGGCACCGACGCTATGCAATGCACTGCATGTTTCCATCTGTACCGGGCTTAAGCCGGTAAGCCCCGCCCCATCGCGGTAAGCCCCGCCCCCGGCACCGACGCTATGCAATGCACTGCAAGTTGCCGACTGTACCGGGCTTAAGCCGGTAAGCCCCGCCCCATCGCGGTAAGCCCCGCCCCCCGCACCGACGCTATGCAATGCACTGCAAGTTGCCGACTGTACCGGGCTTAAGCCGGTAAGCCCCGCCCCATCGCGGTAAGCCCCGCCCCCCGCACCGACGCTATGCAATGCACTGCAAGTTGCCGACTGTACCGGGCTTAAGCCGGTAAGCCCCGCCCCATCGCGGTAAGCCCCGCCCCCCGCACCGACGCTATGCAATGCACTGCAAGTTGCCGACGGTACCGGGCTTAAGCCGGTAAGCCCCGCCCCATCGCGGTAAGCCCCGCCCCCGGCACCGACGCTATGCAATGCACTGCAAGTTGCCGACTGTACCGGGCTTAAGCCGGTAAGCCCCGCCCCATCGCGGTAAGCCCCGCCCCCGGCACCGACGCTATGATATGCACTGCAAGTTGCCGACTGTACCGGGCTTAAGCCGGTAAGCCCCGCCCCATCGCGGTAAGCCCCGCCCCCGGCACCGACGCTATGCAATGCACTGTAAGTTGCCGACTGTACCGGGCTTAAGCCGGTAAGCCCCGCCCCCATCACGGGATCATGTTTAATAAAACAAATGGCGGTGCCTTGAAAAGTAACAGTGGCCCCAGCGCGAAAGGTAACGAAGTGTTGCGTCTGCTGAAGAGGTGGCAGTAAGCATTGCATGTTGTCAACTGTACCGAGCTTAAGCCGGTAAGCCCCGCCCCATCGCGGTAAGCCCCGCCCCCCGCACCGACGCTATGCAATGCACTGCAAGTTGCCGACTGTACCGGGCTTAAGCCGGTAAGCCCCGCCCCATCGCGGTAAGCCCCGCCCCCCGCACCGACGCTATGCAATGCACTGCAAGTTGCCGACTGTACCGGGCTTAAGCCGGTAAGCCCCGCCCCATCGCGGTAAGCCCCGCCCCCCGCACCGACGCTATGCAATGCACTGCAAGTTGCCGACTGTACCGGGCTTAAGCCGGTAAGCCCCGCCCCATCGCGGTAAGCCCCGCCCCCGGCACCGACGCTATGCAATGCACTGCAAGTTGCCGACTGTACCGGGCTTAAGCCGGTAAGCCCCGCCCCATCGCGGTAAGCCCCGCCCCCGGCACCGACGCTATGCAATGCACTGTAAGTTTCCGACTGTACCGGGCTTAAGCCGGTAAGCCCCGCCCCCATCACGGGATCATGTTTAATAAAACAAATGGCGGTGCCTTGAAAAGTAACAGTGGCCCCAGCGCGAAAGGTAACGAAGTGTTGCGTCTGCTGAGGAGGTGGCAGTAAGCATTGCATGTTGTCAACTGTACCGAGCTTAAGCCGGTAAGCCACACCCCCACGCACGTGGCCAACCGTACCGGGCTTACGCCGGTAAGCCACGCCCCCTGCGCCAACCCAATGCTATGTAATGCACTGCAATGCAATTTGTTTTTTTTATATTTAATGTTTGTTTTTGGGTGTGAGAGGAAACCGGAGTACCCAGAAGAAACCCACGCAAACACAGAGAGAACATACACTTTGCAGATGTTGCCCTTAGTGGGATTTGAACCCAGGACCCCAGCGCTGCAAGGCTACTGTGCTAACCACTGAGCCACCGTGCGGCCTTTACTCCGATGCCATTTGAATGGGGGCATGTTTAAAAAACAAGTGGCGGTGCTATGCCATGAGAAGTAGCAGCCGCTTCAGCGCCAAAGGAAATGATGGGTTGCGTCTGCTGAAAAGGTGACAGTAAGCATTGCATGTTGCCATAGTTGCACACTGTACCGGGCATGACGCGGTAAGCCCCGCCCCAATCGCGGTAAGCCCCGCCCCCGGCACGACGCTATGCAATGCACTGTATGTTGCCGACTGTACCGGGCTTAAGCCGGTAAGCCCAACCCCCATCGCCGTAAGCCCCGCCCCCGGCACCGACGCTATGCAATGCACTGCATGTTTCCATCTGTACCGGGCTTAAGCCGGTAAGCCCCGCCCCATCGCGGTAAGCCCCGCCCCCATCACGGGATCATGTTTAATAAAACGAATGGCGGTGCCTTGAAAAGTAACAGTGGCTCCAGCGCGAAAGGTAACGAAGTGTTGCGTCTGCTGAAGAGGTGGCAGTAAGCATTGCATGTTGTCAACTGTACCGAGCTTAAGCCGGTAAGCCCCGCCCCATCGCGGTAAGCCCCGCCCCCCGCACCGACGCTATGCAATGCACTGCAAGTTGCCGACTGTACCGGGCTTAAGCCGGTAAGCCCCGCCCCATCGCGGTAAGCCCCGCCCCCCGCACCGACGCTATGCAATGCACTGCAAGTTGCCGACTGTACCGGGCTTAAGCCGGTAAGCCCCGCCCCATCGCGGTAAGCCCCGCCCCCCGCACCGACGCTATGCAATGCACTGCAAGTTGCCGACTGTACCGGGCTTAAGCCGGTAAGCCCCGCCCCATCGCGGTAAGCCCCGCCCCCGGCACCGACGCTATGCAATGCACTGCAAGTTGCCGACTGTACCGGGCTTAAGCCGGTAAGCCCCGCCCCATCGCGGTAAGCCCCGCCCCCGGCACCGACGCTATGCAATGCACTGTAAGTTTCCGACTGTACCGGGCTTAAGCCGGTAAGCCCCGCCCCCATCACGGGATCATGTTTAATAAAACAAATGGCGGTGCCTTGAAAAGTAACAGTGGCCCCAGCGCGAAAGGTAACGAAGTGTTGCGTCTGCTGAGGAGGTGGCAGTAAGCATTGCATGTTGTCAACTGTACCGAGCTTAAGCCGGTAAGCCACACCCCCACGCACGTGGCCAACCGTACCGGGCTTACGCCGGTAAGCCCCGCCCCATCGCGGTAAGCCCCGCCCCCGGCACCGACGCTATGCAATGCACTGCAAGTTGCCGACTGTACCGGGCTTAAGCCGGTAAGCCCCGCCCCATCGCGGTAAGCCCCGCCCCCCGCACCGACGCTATGCAATGCACTGCAAGTTGCCGACTGTACCGGGCTTAAGCCGGTAAGCCCCGCCCCATCGCGGTAAGCCCCGCCCCCCGCACCGACGCTATGCAATGCACTGCAAGTTGCCGACTGTACCGGGCTTAAGCCGGTAAGCCCCGCCCCATCGCGGTAAGCCCCGCCCCCCGCACCGACGCTATGCAATGCACTGCAAGTTGCCGACTGTACCGGGCTTAAGCCGGTAAGCCCCGCCCCATCGCGGTAAGCCCCGCCCCCGGCACCGACGCTATGCAATGCACTGCAAGTTGCCGACTGTACCGGGCTTAAGCCGGTAAGCCCCGCCCCATCGCGGTAAGCCCCGCCCCCGGCACCGACGCTATGATATGCACTGCAAGTTGCCGACTGTACCGGGCTTAAGCCGGTAAGCCCCGCCCCATCGCGGTAAGCCCCGCCCCCGGCACCGACGCTATGCAATGCACTGTAAGTTGCCGACTGTACCGGGCTTAAGCCGGTAAGCCCCGCCCCCATCACGGGATCATGTTTAATAAAACAAATGGCGGTGCCTTGAAAAGTAACAGTGGCCCCAGCGCGAAAGGTAACGAAGTGTTGCGTCTGCTGAAGAGGTGGCAGTAAGCATTGCATGTTGTCAACTGTACCGAGCTTAAGCCGGTAAGCCCCGCCCCATCGCGGTAAGCCCCGCCCCCCGCACCGACGCTATGCAATGCACTGCAAGTTGCCGACTGTACCGGGCTTAAGCCGGTAAGCCCCGCCCCATCGCGGTAAGCCCCGCCCCCCGCACCGACGCTATGCAATGCACTGCAAGTTGCCGACTGTACCGGGCTTAAGCCGGTAAGCCCCACCCCATCGCGGTAAGCCCCGCCCCCCGCACCGACGCTATGCAATGCACTGCAAGTTGCCGACTGTACCGGGCTTAAGCCGGTAAGCCCCGCCCCATCGCGGTAAGCCCCGCCCCCGGCACCGACGCTATGCAATGCACTGCAAGTTGCCGACTGTACCGGGCTTAAGCCGGTAAGCCCCGCCCCATCGCGGTAAGCCCCGCCCCCGGCACCGACGCTATGCAATGCACTGTAAGTTTCCGACTGTACCGGGCTTAAGCCGGTAAGCCCCGCCCCCATCACGGGATCATGTTTAATAAAACAAATGGCGGTGCCTTGAAAAGTAACAGTGGCCCCAGCGCGAAAGGTAACGAAGTGTTGCGTCTGCTGAGGAGGTGGCAGTAAGCATTGCATGTTGTCAACTGTACCGAGCTTAAGCCGGTAAGCCACACCCCCACGCACGTGGCCAACCGTACCGGGCTTACGCCGGTAAGCCACGCCCCCTGCGCCAACCCAATGCTATGTAATGCACTGCAATGCAATTTGTTTTTTTTATATTTAATGTTTGTTTTTGGGTGTGAGAGGAAACCGGAGTACCCAGAAGAAACCCACGCAAACACAGAGAGAACATACACTTTGCAGATGTTGCCCTTAGTGGGATTTGAACCCAGGACCCCAGCGCTGCAAGGCTACTGTGCTAACCACTGAGCCACCGTGCGGCCTTTACTCCGATGCCATTTGAATGGGGGCATGTTTAAAAAACAAGTGGCGGTGCTATGCCATGAGAAGTAGCAGCCGCTTCAGCGCCAAAGGAAATGATGGGTTGCGTCTGCTGAAAAGGTGACAGTAAGCATTGCATGTTGCCATAGTTGCACACTGTACCGGGCATGACGCGGTAAGCCCCGCCCCAATCGCGGTAAGCCCCGCCCCCGGCACGACGCTATGCAATGCACTGTATGTTGCCGACTGTACCGGGCTTAAGCCGGTAAGCCCAACCCCCATCGCCGTAAGCCCCGCCCCCGGCACCGACGCTATGCAATGCACTGCATGTTTCCATCTGTACCGGGCTTAAGCCGGTAAGCCCCGCCCCATCGCGGTAAGCCCCGCCCCCATCACGGGATCATGTTTAATAAAACAAATGGCGGTGCCTTGAAAAGTAACAGTGGCCCCAGCGCGAAAGGTAACGAAGTGTTGCGTCTGCTGAAGAGGTGGCAGTAAGCATTGCATGTTGTCAACTGTACCGAGCTTAAGCCGGTAAGCCCCGCCCCATCGCGGTAAGCCCCGCCCCCCGCACCGACGCTATGCAATGCACTGCAAGTTGCCGACTGTACCGGGCTTAAGCCGGTAAGCCCCGCCCCATCGCGGTAAGCCCCGCCCCCCGCACCGACGCTATGCAATGCACTGCAAGTTGCCGACTGTACCGGGCTTAAGCCGGTAAGCCCCGCCCCATCGCGGTAAGCCCCGCCCCCCGCACCGACGCTATGCAATGCACTGCAAGTTGCCGACTGTACCGGGCTTAAGCCGGTAAGCCCCGCCCCATCGCGGTAAGCCCCGCCCCCCGCACCGACGCTATGCAATGCACTGCAAGTTGCCGACTGTACCGGGCTTAAGCCGGTAAGCCCCGCCCCATCGCGGTAAGCCCCGCCCCCCGCACCGACGCTATGCAATGCACTGCAAGTTGCCGACTGTACCGGGCTTAAGCCGGTAAGCCCCGCCCCATCGCGGTAAGCCCCGCCCCCCGCACCGACGCTATGCAATGCACTGCAAGTTGCCGACTGTACCGGGCTTAAGCCGGTAAGCCCCGCCCCATCGCTGTAAGCCCCGCCCCCGGCACCGACGCTATGCAATGCACTGCAAGTTGCCGACTGTACCGGGCTTAAGCCGGTAAGCCCCGCCCCATCGCGGTAAGCCCCGCCCCCGGCACCGACGCTATGCAATGCACTGTAAGTTGCCGACTGTACCGGGCTTAAGCCGGTAAGCCCCGCCCCCATCACGGGATCATGTTTAATAAAACAAATGGCGGTGCCTTGAAAAGTAACAGTGGCCCCAGCGCGAAAGGTAACGAAGTGTTGCGTCTGCTGAGGAGGTGGCAGTAAGCATTGCATGTTGTCAACTGTACCGAGCTTAAGCCGGTAAGCCACACCCCCACGCACGTGGCCAACCGTACCGGGCTTACGCCGGTAAGCCACGCCCCCTGCGCCAACCCAATGCTATGTAATGCACTGCAATGCAATTTGTTTTTTTTATATTTAATGTTTGTTTTTGGGTGTGAGAGGAAACCGGAGTACCCAGACGAAACCCACGCAAACACAGAGAGAACATACACTTTGCAGATGTTGCCCTTAGTGGGATTTGAACCCAGGACCCCAGCGCTGCAAGGCTACTGTGCTAACCACTGAGCCACCGTGCTGCCTTTACTCCGATGCCATTTGAATGGGGGCATGTTTAAAAAACAAGTGGCGGTGCTATGCCATGAGAAGTAGTAGCCGCTTCAGCGCCAAAGGAAATGATGGGTTGCGTCTGCTGAAAAGGTGACAGTAAGCATTGCATGTTGCCATAGTTGCACACTGTACCGGGCATGACGCGGTAAGCCCCGCCCCAATCGCGGTAAGCCCCGCCCCCCGCACGACGCTATGCAATGCACTGTATGTTGCCGACTGTACCGGGCTTAAGCCGGTAAGCCCAACCCCCATCGCCGTAAGCCCCTCCCCCCGGCACCGACGCTATGCAATGCACTGCATGTTTCCATCTGTACCGGGCTTAAGCCGGTAAGCCCCGCCCCATCGCGGTAAGCCCCGCCCCCGGCACCGACGCTATGCAATGCACTGCAAGTTGCCGACTGTACCGGGCTTAAGCCGGTAAGCCCCGCCCCATCGCGGTAAGCCCCGCCCCCCGCACCGACGCTATGCAATGCACTGCAAGTTGCCGACTGTACCGGGCTTAAGCCGGTAAGCCCCGCCCCATCGCGGTACGCCCCGCCCCCCGCACCGACGCTATGCAATGCACTGCAAGTTGCCGACTGTACCGGGCTTAAGCCGGTAAGCCCCGCCCCATCGCGGTAAGCCCCGCCCCCCGCACCGACGCTATGCAATGCACTGCAAGTTGCCGACTGTACCGGGCTTAAGCCGGTAAGCCCCGCCCCATCGCGGTAAGCCCCGCCCCCGGCACCGACGCTATGCAATGCACTGCAAGTTGCCGACTGTACCGGGCTTAAGCCGGTAAGCCCCGCCCCATCGCGGTAAGCCCCGCCCCCGGCACCGACGCTATGCAATGCACTGCAAGTTGCCGACTGTACCGGGCTTAAGCCGGTAAGCCCCGCCCCATCGCGGTAAGCCCCGCCCCCGGCACCGACGCTATGCAATGCACTGTAAGTTGCCGACTGTACCGGGCTTAAGCCGGTAAGCCCCGCCCCCATCACGGGATCATGTTTAATAAAACAAATGGCGGTGCCTTGAAAAGTAACAGTGGCCCCAGCGCGAAAGGTAACGAAGTGTTGCGTCTGCTGAAGAGGTGGCAGTAAGCATTGCATGTTGTCAACTGTACCGAGCTTAAGCCGGTAAGCCCCGCCCCATCGCGGTAAGCCCCGCCCCCCGCACCGACGCTATGCAATGCACTGCAAGTTGCCGACTGTACCGGGCTTAAGCCGGTAAGCCCCGCCCCATCGCGGTAAGCCCCGCCCCCCGCACCGACGCTATGCAATGCACTGCAAGTTGCCGACTGTACCGGGCTTAAGCCGGTAAGCCCCGCCCCATCGCGGTAAGCCCCGCCCCCCGCACCGACGCTATGCAATGCACTGCAAGTTGCCGACTGTACCGGGCTTAAGCCGGTAAGCCCCGCCCCATCGCGGTAAGCCCCGCCCCCGGCACCGACGCTATGCAATGCACTGCAAGTTGCCGACTGTACCGGGCTTAAGCCGGTAAGCCCCGCCCCATCGCGGTAAGCCCCGCCCCCGGCACCGACGCTATGCAATGCACTGTAAGTTTCCGACTGTACCGGGCTTAAGCCGGTAAGCCCCGCCCCCATCACGGGATCATGTTTAATAAAACAAATGGCGGTGCCTTGAAAAGTAACAGTGGCCCCAGCGCGAAAGGTAACGAAGTGTTGCGTCTGCTGAGGAGGTGGCAGTAAGCATTGCATGTTGTCAACTGTACCGAGCTTAAGCCGGTAAGCCACACCCCCACGCGGCCAACCGTACCGGGCTTACGCCGGTAAGCCACGCCCCCTGCGCCAACCCAATGCTATGTAATGCACTGCAATGCAATTTGTTTTTTTTATATTTAATGTTTGTTTTTGGGTGTGAGAGGAAACCGGAGTACCCAGAAGAAACCCACGCAAACACAGAGAGAACATACACTTTGCAGATGTTGCCCTTAGTGGGATTTGAACCCAGGACCCCAGCGCTGCAAGGCTACTGTGCTAACCACTGAGCCACCGTGCGGCCTTTCCTCCGATGCCATTTGAATGGGGGCATGTTTAAAAAACAAGTGGCGGTGCTATGCCATGAGAAGTAGCAGCCGCTTCAGCGCCAAAGGAAATGATGGGTTGCGTCTGCTGAAAAGGTGACAGTAAGCATTGCATGTTGCCATAGTTGCACACTGTACCGGGCATGACGCGGTAAGCCCCGCCCCAATCGCGGTAAGCCCCGCCCCCGGCACGACGCTATGCAATGCACTGTATGTTGCCGACTGTACCGGGCTTAAGCCGGTAAGCCCCCCCCCCATCGCCGTAAGCCCCGCCCCCGGCACCGACGCTATGCAATGCACTGCATGTTTCCATCTGTACCGGGCTTAAGCCGGTAAGCCCCGCCCCATCGCGGTAAGCCCCGCCCCCATCACGGGATCATGTTTAATAAAACAAATGGCGGTGCCTTGAAAAGTAACAGTGGCCCCAGCGCGAAAGGTAACGAAGTGTTGCGTCTGCTGAAGAGGTGGCAGTAAGCATTGCATGTTGTCAACTGTACCGAGCTTAAGCCGGTAAGCCCCGCCCCATCGCGGTAAGCCCCGCCCCCGGCACCGACGCTATGCAATGCACTGCAAGTTGCCGACTGTACCGGGCTTAAGCCGGTAAGCCCCGCCCCATCGCGGTAAGCCCCGCCCCCCGCACCGACGCTATGCAATGCACTGCAAGTTGCCGACTGTACCGGGCTTAAGCCGGTAAGCCCCGCCCCATCGCGGTAAGCCCCGCCCCCCGCACCGACGCTATGCAATGCACTGCAAGTTGCCGACTGTACCGGGCTTAAGCCGGTAAGCCCCGCCCCATCGCGGTAAGCCCCGCCCCCGGCACCGACGCTATGCAATGCACTGCAAGTTGCCGACTGTACCGGGCTTAAGCCGGTAAGCCCCGCCCCATCGCGGTAAGCCCCGCCCCCGGCACCGACGCTATGCAATGCACTGTAAGTTGCCGACTGTACCGGGCTTAAGCCGGTAAGCCCCGCCCCCATCACGGGATCATGTTTAATAAAACAAATGGCGGTGCCTTGAAAAGTAACAGTGGCCCCAGCGCGAAAGGTAACGAAGTGTTGCGTCTGCTGAGGAGGTGGCAGTAAGCATTGCATGTTGTCAACTGTACCGAGCTTAAGCCGGTAAGCCACACCCCCACCAATGCACGTGGCCAACCGTACCGGGCTTACGCCGGTAAGCCACGCCCCCTGCGCCAACCCAATGCTATGTAATGCACTGCAATGCAATTTGTTTTTTTTATATTTAATGTTTGTTTTTGGGTGTGAGAGGAAACCGGAGTACCCAGAAGAAACCCACGCAAACACAGAGAGAACATACACTTTGCAGATGTTGCCCTTAGTGGGATTTGAACCCAGGACCCCAGCGCTGCAAGGCTACTGTGCTAACCACTGAGCCACCGTGCGGCCTTTCCTCCGATGCCATTTGAATGGGGGCATGTTTAAAAAACAAGTGGCGGTGCTATGCCATGAGAAGTAGCAGCCGCTTCAGCGCCAAAGGAAATGATGGGTTGCGTCTGCTGAAAAGGTGACAGTAAGCATTGCATGTTGCCATAGTTGCACACTGTACCGGGCATGACGCGGTAAGCCCCGCCCCAATCGCGGTAAGCCCCGCCCCCGGCACGACGCTATGCAATGCACTGTATGTTGCCGACTGTACCGGGCTTAAGCCGGTAAGCCCAACCCCCATCGCCGTAAGCCCCGCCCCCGGCACCGACGCTATGCAATGCACTGCATGTTTCCATCTGTACCGGGCTTAAGCCGGTAAGCCCCGCCCCATCGCGGTAAGCCCCGCCCCCGGCACCGACGCTATGCAATGCACTGCAAGTTGCCGACTGTACCGGGCTTAAGCCGGTAAGCCCCGCCCCATCGCGGTAAGCCCCGCCCCCCGCCACCGACGCTATGCAATGCACTGCAAGTTGCCGACAGTACCGGGCTAAGCCGGTAAGCCCCCCCCCCATCGCGGTAAGCACCGCCCCCCCGCACCGACGCTATGCAATGCACTGCAAGTTGCCGACTGTACCGGGCTTAAGCCGGTAAGCCCCGCCCCATCGCGGTAAGCCCCGCCCCCCGCACCGACGCTATGCAATGCACTGCAAGTTTGCCGACTGTACCGGGCTTAAGCCGGTAAGCCCCGCCCCATCGCGGTAAGCCCGCCCCCCGCACCGACGCTATGCAATGCACTGCAAGTTGGCCGACTGTACCGGGCTTAAGCCGGTAAGCCCCGCCCCATCGCGGTAAGCCCCGCCCCCCGCACCGACGCTATGCTAATGCACTGCAAGTTGCCGACTGTACCGGCTTAAGCCGGTAACCCGCCCCATCCCGGGGGGGGGGAACGCTATGCATGCACTGTAATTGCCGACTGGACCGGGCTTAAGCCGGTAAGCCCCGCCCCATCGCGGTAAGCCCCGCCCCCCGCACCGACGCTATGCAATGCACTGCAAGTTGCCGACTGTACCGGGCTTAAGCCGGTAAGCCCCGCCCCATCGCGGTAAGCCCCGCCCCCGGCACCGACGCTATGCAATGCACTGCAAGTTGCCGACTGTACCGGGCTTAAGCCGGTAAGCCCCGCCCCATCGCGGTAAGCCCCGCCCCCGGCACCGACGCTATGCAATGCACTGTAAGTTTCCGACTGTACCGGGCTTAAGCCGGTAAGCCCCGCCCCCATCACGGGATCATGTTTAATAAAACAAATGGCGGTGCCTTGAAAAGTAACAGTGGCCCCAGCGCGAAAGGTAACGAAGTGTTGCGTCTGCTGAGGAGGTGGCAGTAAGCATTGCATGTTGTCAACTGTACCGAGCTTAAGCCGGTAAGCCACACCCCCACGCACGTGGCCAACCGTACCGGGCTTACGCCGGTAAGCCACGCCCCCTGCGCCAACCCAATGCTATGTAATGCACTGCAATGCAATTTGTTTTTTTTATATTTAATGTTTGTTTTTGGGTGTGAGAGGAAACCGGAGTACCCAGACGAAACCCACGCAAACACAGAGAGAACATACACTTTGCAGATGTTGCCCTTAGTGGGATTTGAACCCAGGACCCCAGCGCTGCAAGGCTACTGTGCTAACCACTGAGCCACCGTGCTGCCTTTACTCCGATGCCATTTGAATGGGGGCATGTTTAAAAAACAAGTGGCGGTGCTATGCCATGAGAAGTAGCAGCCGCTTCAGCGCCAAAGGAAATGATGGGTTGCGTCTGCTGAAAAGGTGACAGTAAGCATTGCATGTTGCCATAGTTGCACACTGTACCGGGCATGACGCGGTAAGCCCCGCCCCAATCGCGGTAAGCCCCGCCCCCGGCACGACGCGATGCAATGCACTGTATGTTGCCGACTGTACCGGGCTTAAGCCGGTAAGCCCAACCCCCATCGCCGTAAGCCCCGCCCCCGGCACCGACGCTATGCAATGCACTGCATGTTTCCATCTGTACCGGGCTTAAGCCGGTAAGCCCCGCCCCATCGCGGTAAGCCCCGCCCCCCGCACCGACGCGATGCAATGCACTGCAAGTTGCCGACTGTACCGGGCTTAAGCCGGTAAGCCCCGCCCCATCGCGGTAAGCCCCGCCCCCCGCACCGACGCTATGCAATGCACTGCAAGTTGCCGACTGTACCGGGCTTAAGCCGGTAAGCCCCGCCCCCATCGCGGTAAGCCCCGCCCCCCGCACCGACGCTATGCAATGCACTGCAAGTTGCCGACTGTACTGGGCTTAAGCCGGTAAGCCCCGCCCCATCGCGGTAAGCCCCGCCCCCCGCACCGACGCTATGCAATGCACTGCAAGTTGCCGACTGTACCGGGCTTAAGCCGGTAAGCCCCGCCCCATCGCGGTAAGCCCCGCCCCCGGCACCGACGCTATGCAATGCACTGCAAGTTGCCGACTGTACCGGGCTTAAGCCGGTAAGCCCCGCCCCATCGCGGTAAGCCCCGCCCCCGGCACCGACGCTATGCAATGCACTGCAAGTTGCCGACTGTACCGGGCTTAAGCCGGTAAGCCCCGCCCCATCGCGGTAAGCCCCGCCCCCGGCACCGACGCTATGCAATGCACTGTAAGTTGCCGACTGTACCGGGCTTAAGCCGGTAAGCCCCGCCCCCATCACGGGATCATGTTTAATAAAACAAATGGCGGTGCCTTGAAAAGTAACAGTGGCCCCAGCGCGAAAGGTAACGAAGTGTTGCGTCTGCTGAAGAGGTGGCAGTAAGCATTGCATGTTGTCAACTGTACCGAGCTTAAGCCGGTAAGCCACACCCCCACCCAATGCACGTGGCCAACCGTACCAGGCTTACGCCGGTAAGCCACGCCCCCTGCGCCAACCCAATGCTATGTAATGCACTGCAATGCAATTTGTTTTTTTTATATTTAATGTTTGTTTTTGGGTGTGAGAGGAAACCGGAGTACCCAGACGAAACCCACGCAAACACAGAGAGAACATACACTTTGCAGATGTTGCCCTTAGTGGGATTTGAACCCAGGACCCCAGCGCTGCAAGGCTACTGTGCTAGCCACTGAGCCACCGTGCTGCCTTTACTCCGATGCCATTTGAATGGGGCATGTTTAAAAAACAAGTGGCGGTGCTATGCCATGAGAAGTAGCAGCCGCTTCAGCGCCAAAGGAAATGATGGGTTGCGTCTGCTGAAAAGGTGACAGTAAGCATTGCATGTTGCCATAGTTGCACACTGTACCGGGCATGACGCGGAAAGCCCCGCCCCAATCGCGGTAAGCCCCGCCCCCGGCACGACGCTATGCAATGCACTGTATGTTGCCGACTGTACCGGGCTTAAGCCGGTAAGCCCAACCCCCATCGCCGTAAGCCCCCTCCCCCACACCGACGCTATGCAATAGCACTGCATGTTGTCCGACTGTACCGGGCTTAAGCCGGTAAGCCCCGCCCCATCGCGGTAAGCCCCGCCCCCCGCACCGACGCTATGCAATGCACTGCAAGTTGCCGACTGTACCGGGCTTAAGCCGGTAAGCCCCGCCCCATCGCGGTAAGCCCCGCCCCCCGCACCGACGCTATGCAATGCACTGCAAGTTGCCGACTGTACCGGGCTTAAGCCGGTAAGCCCCGCCCCATCGCGGTAAGCCCGCCCCCCGCACCGACGCTATGCAATGCACTGCAAGTTGCCGACTGTACCGGGCTTAAGCCGGTAAGCCCCGCCCCATCGCGGTAAGCCCCGCCCCCGGCACCGACGCTATGCAATGCACTGCAAGTTGCCGACTGTACCGGGCTTAAGCCGGTAAGCCCCGCCCCATCGCGGTAAGCCCCGCCCCCGGCACCGACGCAATGCAATGCACTGTAAGTTTCCGACTGTACCGGGCTTAAGCCGGTAAGCCCCGCCCCCATCACGGGATCATGTTTAATAAAACAAATGGCGGTGCCTTGAAAAGTAACAGTGGCCCCAGCGCGAAAGGTAACGAAGTGTTGCGTCTGCTGAAGGAGGTGGCAGTAAGCATTGCATGTTGTCAACTGTACCGAGCTTAAGCCGGTAAGCCACACCCCCACCCACTGCACGTGGCCAACCGTACCGGGCTTACGCCGGTAAGCCACGCCCCCTGCGCCAACCCAATGCTATGTAATGCACTGCAATGCAATTTGTTTTTTTTATATTTAATGTTTGTTTTTGGGTGTGAGAGGAAACCGGAGTACCCAGAAGAAACCCACGCAAACACAGAGAGAACATACACTTTGCAGATGTTGCCCTTAGTGGGATTTGAACCCAGGACCCCAGCGCTGCAAGGCTACTGTGCTAACCACTGAGCCACCGTGCTGCCTTTACTCCGATGCCATTTGAATGGGGGCATGTTTAAAAAACAAGTGGCGGTGCTATGCCATGAGAAGTAGCAGCCGCTTCAGCGCCAAAGGAAATGATGGGTTGCGTCTGCTGAAAAGGTGACAGTAAGCATTGCATGTTGCCATAGTTGCACACTGTACCGGGCATGACGCGGTAAGCCCCGCCCCAATCGCGGTAAGCCCCGCCCCCGGCACGACGCTATGCAATGCACTGTATGTTGCCGACTGTACCGGGCTTAAGCCGGTAAGCCCAACCCCCATCGCCGTAAGCCCCACCCCCGGCACCGACGCTATGCAATGCACTGCATGTTTCCATCTGTACCGGGCTTAAGCCGGTAAGCCCCGCCCCATCGCGGTAAGCCCCGCCCCGGCACCGACGCTATGCAATGCACTGCAAGTTGCCGACTGTACCGGGCTTAAGCCGGTAAGCCCCGCCCCATCGCGGTAAGCCCCGCCCCCGCCACCGACGCTATGCAATGCACTGCAAGTTGCCGACTGTACCGGGCTTAAGCCGGTAAGCCCCGCCCCATCGCGGTAAGCCCCGCCCCCCGCACCGACGCTATGCAATGCACTGCAAGTTGCCGACTGTACCGGGCTTAAGCCGGTAAGCCCCGCCCCATCGCGGTAAGCCCCGCCCCCCGCACCGACGCTATGCAATGCACTGCAAGTTGCCGACTGTACCGGGCTTAAGCCGGTAAGCCCCGCCCCATCGCGGTAAGCCCCGCCCCCCGCACCGACGCTATGCAATGCACTGCAAGTTGCCGACTGTACCGGGCTTAAGCCGGTAAGCCCCGCCCCATCGCGGTAAGCCCCGCCCCCGGCACCGACGCTATGCAATGCACTGCAAGTTGCCGACTGTACCGGGCTTAAGCCGGTAAGCCCCGCCCCATCGCGGTAAGCCCCGCCCCCGGCACCGACGCTATGCAATGCACTGTAAGTTGCCGACTGTTACCGGGCTTAAGCCGGTAAGCCCCGCCCCCATCACGGGATCATGTTTAATAAAACAAATGGCGGTGCCTTGAAAAGTAACAGTGGCCCCAGCGCGAAAGGTAACGAAGTGTTGCGTCTGCTGAGGAGGTGGCAGTAAGCATTGCATGTTGTCAACTGTACCGAGCTTAAGCCGGTAAGCCACACCCCCACCCAATGCACGTGGCCAACCGTACCGGGCTTACGCCGGTAAGCCACGCCCCCTGCGCCAACCCAATGCTATGTAATGCACTGCAATGCAATTTGTTTTTTTATATTTAATGTTTGTTTTTGGGTGTGAGAGGAAACCGG
The DNA here is from genome assembly GCF_027789765.1 of Dendropsophus ebraccatus. NCBI lineage: Eukaryota > Metazoa > Chordata > Amphibia > Anura > Hylidae > Dendropsophus > Dendropsophus ebraccatus. The sequence goes on along the minus strand of NW_027210059.1, from coordinate 42,301 downwards.
AGTACCCAGACGAAACCCACGCAAACACAGAGAGAACATACACTTTGCAGATGTTGCCCTTAGTGGGATTTGAACCCAGGACCCCAGCGCTGCAAGGCTACTGTGCTAACCACTGAGCCACCGTGCTGCCTTTACTCCGATGCCATTTGAATGGGGGCATGTTTAAAAAACAAGTGGCGGTGCTATGCCATGAGAAGTAGCAGCCGCTTCAGCGCCAAAGGAAATGATGGGTTGCGTCTGCTGAAAAGGTGACAGTAAGCATTGCATGTTGCCATAGTTGCACACTGTACCGGGCATGACGCGGTAAGCCCCGCCCCAATCGCGGTAAGCCCCGCCCCCGGCACGACGCTATGCAATGCACTGTATGTTGCCGACTGTACCGGGCTTAAGCCGGTAAGCCCAACCCCCATCGCCGTAAGCCCCGCCCCCGGCACCGACGCTATGCAATGCACTGCATGTTTCCATCTGTACCGGGCTTAAGCCGGTAAGCCCCGCCCCATCGCGGTAAGCCCCGCCCCCGGCACCGACGCTATGCAATGCACTGCAAGTTGCCGACTGTACCGGGCTTAAGCCGGTAAGCCCCGCCCCATCGCGGTAAGCCCCGCCCCCCGCACCGACGCTATGCAATGCACTGCAAGTTGCCGACTGTACCGGGCTTAAGCCGGTAAGCCCCGCCCCATCGCGGTAAGCCCCGCCCCCCGCACCGACGCTATGCAATGCACTGCAAGTTGCCGACTGTACCGGGCTTAAGCCGGTAAGCCCCGCCCCATCGCGGTAAGCCCCGCCCCCCGCACCGACGCGATGCAATGCACTGCAAGTTGCCGACTGTACCGGGCTTAAGCCGGTAAGCCCCGCCCCATCGCTGGTAAGCCCCGCCCCCGGCACCGACGCTATGCAATGCACTGCAAGTTGCCGACTGTACCGGGCTTAAGCCGGTAAGCCCCGCCCCATCGCGGTAAGCCCCGCCCCCGGCACCGACGCTATGCAATGCACTGTAAGTTGCCGACTGTACCGGGCTTAAGCCGGTAAGCCCCGCCCCCATCACGGGATCATGTTTAATAAAACAAATGGCGGTGCCTTGAAAAGTAACAGTGGCCCCAGCGCGAAAGGTAACGAAGTGTTGCGTCTGCTGAGGAGGTGGCAGTAAGCATTGCATGTTGTCAACTGTACCGAGCTTAAGCCGGTAAGCCACACCCCCACGCACGTGGCCAACCGTACCGGGCTTACGCCGGTAAGCCACGCCCCCTGCGCCAACCCAATGCTATGTAATGCACTGCAATGCAATTTGTTTTTTTTATATTTAATGTTTGTTTTTGGGTGTGAGAGGAAACCGGAGTACCCAGACGAAACCCACGCAAACACAGAGAGAACATACACTTTGCAGATGTTGCCCTTAGTGGGATTTGAACCCAGGACCCCAGCGCTGCAAGGCTACTGTGCTAACCACTGAGCCACCGTGCTGCCTTTACTCCGATGCCATTTGAATGGGGGCATGTTTAAAAAACAAGTGGCGGTGCTATGCCATGAGAAGTAGCAGCCGCTTCAGCGCCAAAGGAAATGATGGGTTGCGTCTGCTGAAAAGGTGACAGTAAGCATTGCATGTTGCCATAGTTGCACACTGTACCGGGCATGACGCGGTAAGCCCCGCCCCAATCGCGGTAAGCCCCGCCCCCGGCACGACGCTATGCAATGCACTGTATGTTGCCGACTGTACCGGGCTTAAGCCGGTAAGCCCAACCCCCATCGCCGTAAGCCCCTCCCCCGGCACCGACGCTATGCAATGCACTGCATGTTTCCATCTGTACCGGGCTTAAGCCGGTAAGCCCCGCCCCATCGCGGTAAGCCCCGCCCCCCGGCACCGACGCTATGCAATGCACTGCAAGTTGCCGACTGTACCGGGCTTAAGCCGGTAAGCCCCGCCCCATCGCGGTAAGCCCCGCCCTCCGCACCGACGCTATGCAATGCACTGCAAGTTGCCGACTGTACCGGGCTTAAGCCGGTAAGCCCCGCCCCATCGCGGTAAGCCCCGCCCCCCGCACCGACGCTATGCAATGCACTGCAAGTTGCCGACTGTACCGGGCTTAAGCCGGTAAGCCCCGCCCCATCGCGGTAAGCCCCGCCCCCCGCACCGACGCTATGCAATGCACTGCAAGTTGCCGACTGTACCGGGCTTAAGCCGGTAAGCCCCGCCCCATCGCGGTAAGCCCCGCCCCCGCACCGACGCTATGCAATGCACTGCAAGTTGCCGACTGTACCGGGCTTAAGCCGGTAAGCCCCGCCCCATCGCGGTAAGCCCCGCCCCCGGCACCGACGCTATGCAATGCACTGCAAGTTGCCGACTGTACCGGGCTTAAGCCGGTAAGCCCCGCCCCATCGCGGTAAGCCCCGCCCCCGGCACCGACGCTATGCAATGCACTGTAAGTTGCCGACTGTACCGGGCTTAAGCCGGTAAGCCCCGCCCCCATCACGGGATCATGTTTAATAAAACGAAATGGCGGTGCCTTGAAAAGTAACAGTGGCCCCAGCGCGAAAGGTAACGAAGTGTTGCGTCTGCTGAAGAGGTGGCAGGTGCATGTTGTCAACTGTACCGAGCTTAAGCCGGTAAGCCACACCCCCACCCAATGCACGTGGCCAACCGTACCAGGCTTACGCCGGTAAGCCACGCCCCCTGCGCCAACCCAATGCTATGTAATGCACTGCAATGCAATTTGTTTTTTTTATATTTAATGTTTGTTTTTGGGTGTGAGAGGAAACCGGAGTACCCAGACGAAACCCACGCAAACACAGAGAGAACATACACTTTGCAAATGTTGCCCTTAGTGGGATTTGAACCAGGACCCCAGCGCTGCAAGGCTACTGTGCTAGCCACTGAGCCACCGTGCTGCCTTTACTCCGATGCCATTTGAATGGGGGCATGTTTAAAAAACAAGTGGCGGTGCTATGCCATGAGAAGTAGCAGCCGCTTCAGCGCCAAAGGAAATGATGGGTTGCGTCTGCTGAAAAGGTGACAGTAAGCATTGCATGTTGCCATAGTTGCACACTGTACCGGGCATGACGCGGTAAGCCCCGCCCCAATCGCGGTACGCCCCGCCCCCGGCACGACGCTATGCAATGCACTGTATGTTGCCGACTGTACCGGGCTTAAGCCGGTAAGCCCAACCCCCATCGCCGTAAGCCCCTCCCCCGGCACCGACGCTATGCAATGCACTGCATGTTTCCATCTGTACCGGGCTTAAGCCGGTAAGCCCCGCCCCATCGCGGTAAGCCCCGCCCCCCGGCACCGACGCTATGCAATGCACTGCAAGTTGCCGACTGTACCGGGCTTAAGCCGGTAAGCCCCGCCCCATCGCGGTAAGCCCCGCCCCCCCGCACCGACGCTATGCAATGCACTGCAAGTTGCCGACTGTACCGGGCTTAAGCCGGTAAGCCCCGCCCCATCGCGGTAAGCCCCGCCCCCCGCACCGACGCTATGCAATGCACTGCAAGTTGCCGGACTGTACCGGGCTTAAGCCGGTAAGCCCCGCCCCATCGCGGTAAGCCCCGCCCCCCGCACCGACGCTATGCAATGCACTGCAAGTTGCCGACTGTACCGGGCTTAAGCCGGTAAGCCCCGCCCCATCGCTGTAAGCCCGCCCCCGGCACGACGCTATGCAATGCACTGCAAGTTGCCGACTGTACCGGGCTTAAGCCGGTAAGCCCCGCCCCATCGCGGTAAGCCCCGCCCCCGGCACCGACGCTATGCAATGCACTGTAAGTTGCCGACTGTACCGGGCTTAAGCCGGTAAGCCCCGCCCCCATCACGGGATCATGTTTAATAAAACAAATGGCGGTGCCTTGAAAAGTAACAGTGGCCCCAGCGCGAAAGGTAACGAAGTGTTGCGTCTGCTGAGGAGGTGGCAGTAAGCATTGCATGTTGTCAACTGTACCGAGCTTAAGCCGGTAAGCCACACCCCCACCCAATGCACGTGGCCAACCGTACCGGGCTTACGCCGGTAAGCCACGCCCCCTGCGCCAACCCAATGCTATGTAATGCACTGCAATGCAATTTGTTTTTTTTATATTTAATGTTTGTTTTTGGGTGTGAGAGGAAACCGGAGTACCCAGACGAAACCCACGCAAACACAGAGAGAACATACACTTTGCAGATGTTGCCCTTAGTGGGATTTGAACCCAGGACCCCAGCGCTGCAAGGCTACTGTGCTAACCACTGAGCCACCGTGCTGCCTTTACTCCGATGCCATTTGAATGGGGGCATGTTTAAAAAACAAGTGGCGGTGCTATGCCATGAGAAGTAGCAGCCGCTTCAGCGCCACAGGAAATGATGGGTTGCGTCTGCTGAAAAGGTGACAGTAAGCATTGCATGTTGCCATAGTTGCACACTGTACCGGGCATGACGCGGTAAGCCCCGCCCCAATCGCGGTAAGCCCCGCCCCCGGCACGACGCTATGCAATGCACTGTATGTTGCCGACTGTACCGGGCTTAAGCCGGTAAGCCCAACCCCCATCGCCGTAAGCCCCTCCCCCGGCACCGACGCTATGCAATGCACTGCATGTTTCCATCTGTACCGGGCTTAAGCCGGTAAGCCCCGCCCCATCGCGGTAAGCCCCGCCCCCGGCACCGACGCTATGCAATGCACTGCAAGTTGCCGACTGTACCGGGCTTAAGCCGGTAAGCCCCGCCCCATCGCGGTAAGCCCCGCCCTTCGCACCGACGCTATGCAATGCACTGCAAGTTGCCGACTGTACCGGGCTTAAGCCGGTAAGCCCCGCCCCATCGCGGTAAGCCCCGCCCCCCGCACCGACGCTATGCAATGCACTGCAAGTTGCCGACTGTACCGGGCTTAAGCCGGTAAGCCCCGCCCCATCGCGGTAAGCCCCGCCCCCCGCACCGACGCTATGCAATGCACTGCAAGTTGCCGACTGTACCGGGCTTAAGCCGGTAAGCCCCGCCCCATCGCGGTAAGCCCCGCCCCCGCACCGACGCTATGCAATGCACTGCAAGTTGCCGACTGTACCGGGCTTAAGCCGGTAAGCCCCGCCCCATCGCGGTAAGCCCCGCCCCCGGCACCGACGCTATGCAATGCACTGTAAGTTGCCGACTGTACCGGGCTTAAGCCGGTAAGCCCCGCCCCCATCACGGGATCATGTTTAATAAAACAAATGGCGGTGCCTTGAAAAGTAACAGTGGCCCCAGCGCGAAAGGTAACGAAGTGTTGCGTCTGCTGAAGAGGTGGCAGTAAGCATTGCATGTTGTCTACTGTACCGAGCTTAAGCCGGTAAGCCACACCCCCACCCAATGCACGTGGCCAACCGTACCAGGCTTACGCCGGTAAGCCACGCCCCCTGCGCCAACCCAATGCTATGTAATGCACTGCAATGCAATTTGTTTTTTTTATATTTAATGTTTGTTTTTGGGTGTGAGAGGAAACCGGAGTACCCAGACGAAACCCACGCAAACACAGAGAGAACATACACTTTGCAGATGTTGCCCTTAGTGGGATTTGAACCCAGGACCCCAGCGCTGCAAGGCTACTGTGCTAACCACTGAGCCACCGTGCTGCCTTTACTCCGATGCCATTTGAATGGGGGCCTGTTTAAAAAACAAGTGGCGGTGCTATGCCATGAGAAGTAGCAGCCGCTTCAGCGCCAAAGGAAATGATGGGTTGCGTCTGCTGAAAAGGTGACAGTAAGCATTGCATGTTGCCATAGTTGCACACTGTACCGGGCATGACGCGGTAAGCCCCGCCCCAATCGCGGTAAGCCCCGCCCCCGGCACGACGCTATGCAATGCACTGTATGTTGCCGACTGTACCGGGCTTAAGCCGGTAAGCCCAACCCCCATCGCCGTAAGCCCCGCCCCCGGCACCGACGCTATGCAATGCACTGCATGTTTCCATCTGTACCGGGCTTAAGCCGGTAAGCCCCGCCCCATCGCGGTAAGCCCCGCCCCCGGCACCGACGCTATGCAATGCACTGCAAGTTGCCGACTGTACCGGGCTTAAGCCGGTAAGCCCCGCCCCATCGCGGTAAGCCCCGCCCCCCGCACCGACGCTATGCAATGCACTGCAAGTTGCCTACTGTACCGGGCTTAAGCCGGTAAGCCCCGTCCCATCGCGGTAAGCCCCGCCCCCCCGCACCGACGCTATGCAATGCACTGCAAGTTGCCGACTGTACCGGGCTTAAGCCGGTAAGCCCCGCCCCATCGCGGTAAGCCCCGCCCCCCGCACCGACGCTATGCAATGCACTGCAAGTTGCCGACTGTACCGGGCTTAAGCCGGTAAGCCCCGCCCCATCGCGGTAAGCCCCGCCCCCGGCACCGACGCTATGCAATGCACTGCAAGTTGCCGACTGTACCGGGCTTAAGCCGGTAAGCCCCGCCCCATCGCGGTAAGCCCTGCCCCCGGCACCGACGCTATGCAATGCATTGTAAGTTGCCGACTGTTCCGGGCTTAAGCCGGTAAGCCCCGCCCCCATCACGGGATCATGTTTAATAAAACAAATGGCGGTGCCTTGAAAATTAACAGTGGCCCCAGCGCGAAAGGTAACGAAGTGTTGCGTCTGCTGAAGAGGTGGCAGTAAGCATTGCATGTTGTCAACTGTACCGAGCTTAAGCCGGTAAGCCACACCCCCACCCAATGCACGTGGCCAACCGTACCGGGCTTACGCCGGTAAGCCACGCCCCCTGCGCCAACCCAATGCTATGTAATGCACTGCAATGCAATTTGTTTTTTTATATTTAATGTTTGTTTTTGGGTGTGAGAGGAAACCGGAGTACCCAGACGAAACCCACGCAAACACAGAGAGAACATACACTTTGCAGATGTTGCCCTTAGTGGGATTTGAACCCAGGACCCCAGCGCTGCAAGGCTACTGTGCTAACCACTGAGCCACCGTGCTGCCTTTACTCCGATGCCATTTGAATGGGGGCATGTTTAAAAAACAAGTGGCGGTGCTATGCCATGAGAAGTAGCAGCCGCTTCAGCGCCAAAGGAAATGATGGGTTGCGTCTGCTGAAAAGGTGACAGTAAGCATTGCATGTTGCCATAGTTGCACACTGTACCGGGCATGACGCGGTAAGCCCCGCCCCAATCGCGGTAAGCCCCGCCCCCGGCACGACGCTATGCAATGCACTGTATGTTGCCGACTGTACCGGGCTTAAGCCGGTAAGCCCAACCCCCATCGCCGTAAGCCCCGCCCCCGGCACCGACGCTATGCAATGCACTGCATGTTTCCATCTGTACCGGGCTTAATCCGGTAAGCCCCGCCCCATCGCGGTAAGCCCCGCCCCCGGCACCGACGCTATGCAATGCACTGCAAGTTGCCGACTGTACCGGGCTTAAGCCGGTAAGCCCCGCCCCATCGCGGTAAGCCCCGCCCCCCGCACCGACGCTATGCAATGCACTGCAAGTAGCCGACTGTACCGGGCTTAAGCCGGTAAGCCCCGCCCCATCGCGGTAAGCCCCGCCCCCCGCACCGACGCTATGCAATGCACTGCAAGTTGCCGACTGTACCGGGCTTAAGCCGGTAAGCCCCGCCCCATCGCGGTAAGCCCCGCCCCCCGCACCGACGCTATGCAATGCACTGCAAGTTGCCGACTGTACCGGGCTTAAGCCGGTAAGCCCCGCCCCATCGCGGTAAGCCCCGCCCCCGCACCGACGCTATGCAATGCACTGCAAGTTGCCGACTGTACCGGGCTTAAGCCGGTAAGCCCCGCCCCATCGCGGTAAGCCCCGCCCCCGGCACCGACGCTATGCAATGCACTGCAAGTTGCCGACTGTACCGGGCTTAAGCCGGTAAGCCCCGCCCCATCGCAGTAAGCCCCGCCCCCGGCACCGACGCTATGCAATGCACTGTAAGTTGCCGACTGTACCGGGCTTAAGCCGGTAAGCCCCGCCCCCATCACGGGATCATGTTTAATAAAACAAATGGCGGTGCCTTGAAAAGTAACAGTGGCCCCAGCGCGAAAGGTAACGAAGTGTTGCGTCTGCTGAAGAGGTGGCAGTAAGCATTCCATGTTGTCAACTGTACCGAGCTTAAGCCGGTAAGCCACACCCCCACCCAATGCACGTGGCCAACCGTACCGGGCTTACGCCGGTAAGCCACGCCCCCTGCGCCAACCCAATGCTATGTAATGCACTGCAATGCAATTTGTTTTTTTTATATTTAATGTTTGTTTTTGGGTGTGAGAGGAAACCGGAGTACCCAGACGAAACCCACGCAAACACAGAGAGAACATACACTTTGCAGATGTTGCCCTTAGTGGGATTTGAACCCAGGACCCCAGCGCTGCAAGGCTACTGTGCTAACCACTGAGCCACCGTGCTGCCTTTACTCCGATGCCATTTGAATGGGGGCCTGTTTAAAAAACAAGTGGCGGTGCTATGCCATGAGAAGTAGCAGCCGCTTCAGCGCCAAAGGAAATGATGGGTTGCGTCTGCTGAAAAGGTGACAGTAAGCATTGCATGTTGCCATAGTTGCACACTGTACCGGGCATGACGCGGTAAGCCCCGCCCCAATCGTGGTAAGCCCCGCCCCCGGCACGACGCTATGCAATGCACTGTATGTTGCCGACTGTACCGGGCTTAAGCCGGTAAGCCCAACCCCCATCGCCGTAAGCCCCGCCCCCCGCACCGACGCTATGCAATGCACTGCATGTTTCCATCTGTACCGGGCTTAATCCGGTAAGCCCCGCCCCATCGCGGTAAGCCCCGCCCCCGGCACCGACGCTATGCAATGCACTGCAAGTTGCCGACTGTACCGGGCTTAAGCCGGTAAGCCCCGCCCCATCGCGGTAAGCCCCGCCCCCCGCACCGACGCTATGCAATGCACTGCAAGTAGCCGACTGTACCGGGCTTAAGCCGGTAAGCCCCGCCCCATCGCGGTAAGCCCCGCCCCCCGCACCGACGCTATGCAATGCACTGCAAGTTGCCGACTGTACCGGGCTTAAGCCGGTAAGCCCCGCCCCATCGCGGTAAGCCCCGCCCCCCGCACCGACGCTATGCAATGCACTGCAAGTTGCCGACTGTACCGGGCTTAAGCCGGTAAGCCCCGCCCCATCGCGGTAAGCCCCGCCCCCGGCACCGACGCTATGCAATGCACTCCAAGTTGCCGACTGTACCGGGCTTAAGCCGGTAAGCCCCGCCCCATCGCGGTAAGCCCCGCCCCCGGCACCGACGCTATGCAATGCACTGCAAGTTGCCGACTGTACCGGGCTTAAGCCGGTAAGCCCCGCCCCATCGCGGTAAGCCCCGCCCCCGGCACCGACGCGATGCAATGCACTGTAAGTTGCCGACTGTACCGGGCTTAAGCCGGTAAGCCCCGCCCCCATCACGGGATCATGTTTAATAAAACAAATGGCGGTGCCTTGAAAAGTAACAGTGGCCCCAGCGCGAAAGGTAACGAAGTGTTGCGTCTGCTGAAGAGGTGGCAGTAAGCATTGCATGTTGTCAACTGTACCGAGCTTAAGCCGGTAAGCCACACCCCCACCCAATGCACGTGGCCAACCGTACCGGGCTTACGCCGGTAAGCCACGCCCCCTGCGCCAACCCAATGCTATGTAATGCACTGCAATGCAATTTGTTTTTTTTATATTTAATGTTTGTTTTTGGGTGTGAGAGGAAACCGGAGTACCCAGACGAAACCCACGCAAACACAGAGAGAACATACACTTTGCAGATGTTGCCCTTAGTGGGATTTGAACCCAGGACCCCAGCGCTGCAAGGCTACTGTGCTAACCACTGAGCCACCGTGCTGCCTTTACTCCGATGCCATTTGAATGGGGGCCTGTTTAAAAAACAAGTGGCGGTGCTATGCCATGAGAAGTAGCAGCCGCTTCAGCGCCAAAGGAAATGATGGGTTGCGTCTGCTGAAAAGGTGACAGTAAGCATTGCATGTTGCCATAGTTGCACACTGTACCGGGCATGACGCGGTAAGCCCCGCCCCAATCGCGGTAAGCCCCGCCCCCGGCCCGACGCTATGCAATGCACTGTATGTTGCCGACTGTACCGGGCTTAAGCCGGTAAGCCCAACCCCCATCGCCGTAAGCCCCGCCCCCGGCACCGACGCTATGCAATGCACTGCATGTTTCCATCTGTACCGGGCTTAAGCCGGTAAGCCCCGCCCCATCGCGGTAAGCCCCGCCCCCGGCACCGACGCTATGCAATGCACTGCAAGTTGCCGACTGTACCGGGCTTAAGCCGGTAAGCCCCGCCCCCATCGCGGTAAGCCCCGCCCCCGCACCGACGCTATGCAATGCACTGCAAGTTGCCGACTGTACTGGGCTTAAGCCGGTAAGCCCCGCCCCATCGCGGTAAGCCCCGCCCCCGGCACCGACGCTATGCAATGCACTGCAAGTTGCCGACTGTACCGGGCTTAAGCCGGTAAGCCCCGCCCCATCGCGGTAAGACCCCGCCCCCGGCACCGACGCTATGCAATGCACTGTAAGTTGCCGACTGTACCGGGCTTAAGCCGGTAAGCCCCGCCCCCATCACGGGATCATGTTTAATAAAACAAATGGCGGTGCCTTGAAAAGTAACAGTGGCCCCAGCGCGAAAGGTAACGAAGTGTTGCGTCTGCTGAAGAGGTGGCAGTAAGCATTGCATGTTGTCAACTGTACCGAGCTTAAGCCGGTAAGCCACACCCCCACCCAATGCACGTGGCCAACCGTACCGGGCTTACGCCGGTAAGCCACGCCCCCTGCGCCAACCCAATGCTATGTAATGCACTGCAATGCAATTTGTTTTTTTTATATTTAATGTTTGTTTTTGGGTGTGAGAGGAAACCGGAGTACCCAGACGAAACCCACGCAAACACAGAGAGAACATACACTTTGCAGATGTTGCCCTTAGTGGGATTTGAACCCAGGACCCCAGCGCTGCAAGGCTACTGTGCTAACCACTGAGCCACCGTGCTGCCTTTACTCCGATGCCATTTGAATGGGGGCATGTTTAAAAAACAAGTGGCGGTGCTATGCCATGAGAAGTAGCAGCCGCTTCAGCGCCAAAGGAAATGATGGGTTGCGTCTGCTGAAAAGGTGACAGTAAGCATTGCATGTTGCCATAGTTGCACACTGTACCGGGCATGACGCGGTAAGCCCCGCCCCAATCGCGGTAAGCCCCGCCCCCGGCACGACGCTATGCAATGCACTGTATGTTGCCGACTGTACCGGGCTTAAGCCGGTAAGCCCAACCCCCATCGCCGTAAGCCCCTCCCCCGGCACCGACGCTATGCAATGCACTGCATGTTTCCATCTGTACCGGGCTTAAGCCGGTAAGCCCCGCCCCATCGCGGTAAGCCCCGCCCCCCGCACCGACGCTATGCAATGCACTGCAAGTTGCCGACTGTACCGGGCTTAAGCCGGTAAGCCCCGCCCCATCGCGGTAAGCCCCGCCCTCCGCACCGACGCTATGCAATGCACTGCAAGTTGCCGACTGTACCGGGCTTAAGCCGGTAAGCCCCGCCCCATCGCGGTAAGCCCCGCCCCCCGCACCGACGCTATGCAATGCACTGCAAGTTGCCGACTGTACCGGGCTTAAGCCGGTAAGCCCCGCCCCATCGCGGTAAGCCCCGCCCCCCGCACCGACGCTATGCAATGCACTGCAAGTTGCCGACTGTACCGGGCTTAAGCCGCTAAGCCCCGCCCCATCGCGGTAAGCCCCGCCCCCCGCACCGACGCTATGCAATGCACTGCAAGTTGCCGACTGTACCGGGCTTAAGCCGGTAAGCCCCCGCCCCATCGCGGTAAGCCCCGCCCCCGGCACCGACGCTATGCAATGCACTGCAAGTTGCCGACTGTACCGGGCTTAAGCCGGTAAGCCCCGCCCCATCGCGGTAAGCCCCGCCCCCGGCACCGACGCTATGCAATGCACTGTAAGTTGCCGACTGTACCGGGCTTAAGCCGGTAAGCCCCGCCCCCATCACGGGATCATGTTTAATAAAACAAATGGCGGTGCCTTGAAAAGTAACAGTGGCCCCAGCGCGAAAGGTAACGAAGTGTTGCGTCTGCAGAAAAGGTGGCAGTAAGCATTGCATGTTGTCTACTGTACCGAGCTTAAGCCGGTAAGCCACACCCCCACCCAATGCACGTGGCCAACCGTAACAGGCTTACGCCGGTAAGCCACGCCCCCTGCGCCAACCCAATGCTATGTAATGCACTGCAATGCAATTTGTTTTTTTTATATTTAATGTTTGTTTTTGGGTGTGAGAGGAAACCGGAGTACCCAGACGAAACCCACGCAAACACAGAGAGAACATACACTTTGCAGATGTTGCCCTTAGTGGGATTTGAACCCAGGACCCCAGCGCTGCAAGGCTACTGTGCTAACCACTGAGCCACCGTGCTGCCTTTACTCCGATGCCATTTGAATGGGGGCCTGTTTAAAAAACAAGTGGCGGTGCTATGCCATGAGAAGTAGCAGCCGCTTCAGCGCCAAAGGAAATGATGGGTTGCGTCTGCTGAAAAGGTGACAGTAAGCATTGCATGTTGCCATAGTTGCACACTGTACCGGGGCATGACGCGGTAAGCCCCGCCCCAATCGCGGTAAGCCCCGCCCCCGGCACGACGCTATGCAATGCACTGTATGTTGCCGACTGTACCGGGCTTAAGCCGGTAAGCCCAACCCCCATCGCCGTAAGCCCCGCCCCCGGCACCGACGCTATGCAATGCACTGCATGTTTCCATCTGTACCGGGCTTAAGCCGGTAAGCCCCGCCCCATCGCGGTAAGCCCCGCCCCCGGCACCGACGCTATGCAATGCACTGCAAGTTGCCGACTGTACCGGGCTTAAGCCGGTAAGCCCCGCCCCATCGCGGTAAGCCCCGCCCCCCGCACCGACGCTCAGCAATGCACTGCAAGTTGCCGACTGTACCGGGCTTAAGCCGGTAAGCCCCGCCCCATCGCGGTAAGCCCCGCCCCCGGCACCGACGCTATGCAATGCACTGCAAGTTGCCGACTGTACCGGGCTTAAGCCGGTAAGCCCCGCCCCATCGCGGTAAGCCCCTGCCCCCGGCACCGACGCTATGCAATGCACTGTAAGTTGCCGACTGTTCCGGGCTTAAGCCGGTAAGCCCCGCCCCCATCACGGGATCATGTTTAATAAAACAAATGGCGGTGCCTTGAAAAGTAACAGTGGCCCCAGCGCGAAAGGTAACGAAGTGTTGCGTCTGCTGAAGAGGTGGCAGTAAGCATTGCATGTTGTCAACTGTACCGAGCTTAAGCCGGTAAGCCACACCCCCACCCAATGCACGTGGCCAACCGTACCGGGCTTACGCCGGTAAGCCACGCCCCCTGCGCCAACCCAATGCTATGTAATGCACTGCAATGCAATTTGTTTCTTTTATATTTAATGTTTGTTTTTGGGTGTGAGAGGAAACCGGAGTACCCAGACGAAACCCACGCAAACACAGAGAGAACATACACTTTGCAGATGTTGCCCTTAGTGGGATTTGAACCCAGGACCCCAGCGCTGCAAGGCTACTGTGCTAACCACTGAGCCACCGTGCTGCCTTTACTCCGATGCCATTTGAATGGGGGCCTGTTTAAAAAACAAGTGGCGGTGCTATGCCATGAGAAGTAGCAGCCGCTTCAGCGCCAAAGGAAATGATGGGTTGCGTCTGCTGAAAAGGTGACAGTAAGCATTGCATGTTGCCATAGTTGCACACTGTACCGGGCATGACGCGGTAAGCCCCGCCCCAATCGCGGTAAGCCCCGCCCCCGGCACGACGCTATGCAATGCACTGTATGTTGCCGACTGTACCGGGCTTAAGCCGGTAAGCCCAACCCCCATCGCCGTAAGCCCCGCCCCCGGCACCGACGCTATGCAATGCACTGCATGTTTCCATCTGTACCGGGCTTAAGCCGGTAAGCCCCGCCCCATCGCGGTAAGCCCCGCCCCCGGCACCGACGCTATGCAATGCACTGCAAGTTGCCGACTGTACCGGGCTTAAGCCGGTAAGCCCCGCCCCATCGCGGTAAGCCCCGCCCCCCGCACCGACGCTATGCAATGCACTGCAAGTTGCCTACTGTACCGGGCTTAAGCCGGTAAGCCCCGTCCCATCGCGGTAAGCCCCGCCCCCCGCACCGACGCTATGCAATGCACTGCAAGTTGCCGACTGTACCGGGCTTAAGCCGGTAAGCCCCGCCCCATCGCGGTAAGCCCCGCCCCCCGCACCGACGCTATGCAATGCACTGCAAGTTGCCGACTGTACCGGGCTTAAGCCGGTAAGCCCCGCCCCATCGCGGTAAGCCCCGCCCCCGGCACCGACGCTATGCAATGCACTGCAAGTTGCCGACTGTACCGGGCTTAAGCCGGTAAGCCCCGCCCCATCGCGGTAAGCCCTGCCCCCGGCACCGACGCTATGCAATGCACTGTAAGTTGCCGACTGTTCCGGGCTTAAGCCGGTAAGCCCCGCCCCCATCACGGGATCATGTTTAATAAAACAAATGGCGGTGCCTTGAAAAGTAACAGTGGCCCCAGCGCGAAAGGTAACGAAGTGTTGCGTCTGCTGAAGAGGTGGCAGTAAGCATTGCATGTTGTCAACTGTACCGAGCTTAAGCCGGTAAGCCACACCCCCACCCAATGCACGTGGCCAACCGTACCGGGCTTACGCCGGTAAGCCACGCCCCCTGCGCCAACCCAATGCTATGTAATGCACTGCAATGCAATTTGTTTCTTTTATATTTAATGTTTGTTTTTGGGTGTGAGAGGAAACCGGAGTACCCAGACGAAACCCACGCAAACACAGAGAGAACATACACTTTGCAGATGTTGCCCTTAGTGGGATTTGAACCCAGGACCCCAGCGCTGCAAGGCTACTGTGCTAACCACTGAGCCACCGTGCTGCCTTTACTCCGATGCCATTTGAATGGGGGCCTGTTTAAAAAACAAGTGGCGGTGCTATGCCATGAGAAGTAGCAGCCGCTTCAGCGCCAAAGGAAATGATGGGTTGCGTCTGCTGAAAAGGTGACAGTAAGCATTGCATGTTGCCATAGTTGCACACTGTACCGGGCATGACGCGGTAAGCCCCGCCCCAATCGCGGTAAGCCCCGCCCCCGGCACGACGCTATGCAATGCACTGTATGTTGCCGACTGTACCGGGCTTAAGCCGGTAAGCCCAACCCCCATCGCCGTAAGCCCCGCCCCCCGCACCGACGCTATGCAATGCACTGCATGTTTCCATCTGTACCGGGCTTAATCCGGTAAGCCCCGCCCCATCGCGGTAAGCCCCGCCCCCGGCACCGACGCTATGCAATGCACTGCAAGTTGCCGACTGTACCGGGCTTAAGCCGGTAAGCCCCGCCCCATCGCGGTAAGCCCCGCCCCCCGCACCGACGCTATGCAATGCACTGCAAGTAGCCGACTGTACCGGGCTTAAGCCGGTAAGCCCCGCCCCATCGCGGTAAGCCCCGCCCCCCGCACCGACGCTATGCAATGCACTGCAAGTTGCCGACTGTACCGGGCTTAAGCCGGTAAGCCCCGCCCCATCGCGGTAAGCCCCGCCCCCCGCACCGACGCTATGCAATGCACTGCAAGTTGCCGACTGTACCGGGCTTAAGCCGGTAAGCCCCGCCCCATCGCGGTAAGCCCCGCCCCCCGCACCGACGCTATGCAATGCACTGCAAGTTGCCGACGGTACCGGGCTTAAGCCGGTAAGCCCCGCCCCATCGCGGTAAGCCCCGCCCCCGGCACCGACGCTATGCAATGCACTGCAAGTTGCCGACTGTACCGGGCTTAAGCCGGTAAGCCCCGCCCCATCGCGGTAAGCCCCGCCCCCGGCACCGACGCTATGCAATGCACTGTAAGTTGCCGACTGTTCCGGGCTTAAGCCGGTAAGCCCCGCCCCCATCACGGGATCATGTTTAATAAAACAAATGGCGGTGCCTTGAAAAGTAACAGTGGCCCCAGCGCGAAAGGTAACGAAGTGTTGCGTCTGCTGAAGAGGTGGCAGTAAGCATTGCATGTTGTCAACTGTACCGAGCTTAAGCCGGTAAGCCACACCCCCACCCAATGCACGTGGCCAACCGTACCGGGCTTACGCCGGTAAGCCACGCCCCCTGCGCCAACCCAATGCTATGTAATGCACTGCAATGCAATTTGTTTCTTTTATATTTAATGTTTGTTTTTGGGTGTGAGAGGAAACCGGAGTACCCAGACGAAACCCACGCAAACACAGAGAGAACATACACTTTGCAGATGTTGCCCTTAGTGGGATTTGAACCCAGGACCCCAGCGCTGCAAGGCTACTGTGCTAACCACTGAGCCACCGTGCTGCCTTTACTCCGATGCCATTTGAATGGGGGCATGTTTAAAAAACAAGTGGCGGTGCTATGCCATGAGAAGTAGCAGCCGCTTCAGCGCCAAAGGAAATGATGGGTTGCGTCTGCTGAAAAGGTGACAGTAAGCATTGCATGTTGCCATAGTTGCACACTGTACCGGGCATGACGCGGTAAGCCCCGCCCCAATCGCGGTAAGCCCCGCCCCCGGCACGACGCTATGCAATGCACTGTATGTTGCCGACTGTACCGGGCTTAAGCCGGTAAGCCCAACCCCCATCGCCGTAAGCCCCGCCCCCGGCACCGACGCTATGCAATGCACTGCATGTTTCCATCTGTACCGGGCTTAAGCCGGTAAGCCCCGCCCCATCGCGGTAAGCCCCGCCCCCGGCACCGACGCTATGCAATGCACTGCAAGTTGCCGACTGTACCGGGCTTAAGCCGGTAAGCCCCGCCCCATCGCGGTAAGCCCCGCCCCCCGCACCGACGCTATGCAATGCACTGCAAGTTGCCGACTGTACTGGGCTTAAGCCGGTAAGCCCCGCCCCATCGCGGTAAGCCCCGGCACCGACGCTATGCAATGCACTGCAAGTTGCCGACTGTACCGGGCTTAAGCCGGTAAGCCCCGCCCCATCGCGGTAAGACCCGCCCCCGGCACCGACGCTATGCAATGCACTGTAAGTTGCCGACTGTACCGGGCTTAAGCCGGTAAGCCCCGCCCCCATCACGGGATCATGTTTAATAAAACAAATGGCGGTGCCTTGAAAAGAAACAGTGGCCCCAGCGCGAAAGGTAACGAAGTGTTGCGTCTGCTGAAGAGGTGGCAGTAAGCATTGCATGTTGTCAACTGTACCGAGCTTAAGCCGGTAAGCCACACCCCCACCCAATGCACGTGGCCAACCGTACCGGGCTTACGCCGGTAAGCCACGCCCCCTGCGCCAACCCAATGCTATGTAATGCACTGCAATGCAATTTGTTTTTTTTATATTTAATGTTTGTTTTTGGGTGTGAGAGGAAACCGGAGTACCCAGACGAAACCCACGCAAACACAGAGAGAACATACACTTTGCAGATGTTGCCCTTAGTGGGATTTGAACCCAGGACCCCAGCGCTGCAAGGCTACTGTGCTAACCACTGAGCCACCGTGCTGCCTTTACTCCGATGCCATTTGAATGGGGGCATGTTTAAAAAACAAGTGGCGGTGCTATGCCATGAGAAGTAGCAGCCGCTTCAGCGCCAAAGGAAATGATGGGTTGCGTCTGCTGAAAAGGTGACAGTAAGCATTGCATGTTGCCATAGTTGCACACTGTACCGGGCATGACGCGGTAAGCCCCGCCCCAATCGCGGTAAGCCCCGCCCCCGGCACGACGCTATGCAATGCACTGTATGTTGCCGACTGTACCGGGCTTAAGCCGGTAAGCCCAACCCCCATCGCCGTAAGCCCCTCCCCCGGCACCGACGCTATGCAATGCACTGCATGTTTCCATCTGTACCGGGCTTAAGCCGGTAAGCCCCGCCCCATCGCGGTAAGCCCCGCCCCCCGCACCGACGCTATGCAATGCACTGCAAGTTGCCGACTGTACCGGGCTTAAGCCGGTAAGCCCCGCCCCATCGCGGTAAGCCCCGCCCTCCGCACCGACGCTATGCAATGCACTGCAAGTTGCCGACTGTACCGGGCTTAAGCCGGTAAGCCCCGCCCCATCGCGGTAAGCCCCGCCCCCCGCACCGACGCTATGCAATGCACTGCAAGTTGCCGACTGTACCGGGCTTAAGCCGGTAAGCCCCGCCCCATCGCGGTAAGCCCCGCCCCCCGCACCGACGCTATGCAATGCACTGCAAGTTGCCGACTGTACCGGGCTTAAGCCGGTAAGCCCCGCCCCATCGCGGTAAGCCCCGCCCCCCGCACCGACGCTATGCAATGCACTGCAAGTTGCCGACTGTACCGGGCTTAAGCCGGTAAGCCCCGCCCCATCGCGGTAAGCCCCGCCCCCGGCACCGACGCTATGCAATGCACTGCAAGTTGCCGACTGTACCGGGCTTAAGCCGGTAAGCCCCGCCCCATCGCGGTAAGCCCCGCCCCCGGCACCGACGCTATGCAATGCACTGTAAGTTGCCGACTGTACCGGGCTTAAGCCGGTAAGCCCCGCCCCCATCACGGGATCATGTTTAATAAAACAAATGGCGGTGCCTTGAAAAGTAACAGTGGCCCCAGCGCGAAAGGTAACGAAGTGTTGCGTCTGCTGAAGAGGTGGCAGTAAGCATTGCATGTTGTCTACTGTACCGAGCTTAAGCCGGTAAGCCACACCCCCACCCAATGCACGTGGCCAACCGTACCAGGCTTACGCCGGTAAGCCACGCCCCCTGCGCCAACCCAATGCTATGTAATGCACTGCAATGCAATTTGTTTTTTTTATATTTAATGTTTGTTTTTGGGTGTGAGAGGAAACCGGAGTACCCAGACGAAACCCACGCAAACACAGAGAGAACATACACTTTGCAGATGTTGCCCTTAGTGGGATTTGAACCCAGGACCCCAGCGCTGCAAGGCTACTGTGCTAGCCACTGAGCCACCGTGCTGCCTTTACTCCGATGCCATTTGAATGGGGGCATGTTTAAAAAACAAGTGGCGGTGCTATGCCATGAGAAGTAGCAGCCGCTTCAGCGCCAAAGGAAATGATGGGTTGCGTCTGCTGAAAAGGTGACAGTAAGCATTGCATGTTGCCATAGTTGCACACTGTACCGGGCATGACGCGGTAAGCCCCGCCCCAATCGCGGTAAGCCCCGCCCCCGGCACGACGCTATGCAATGCACTGTATGTTGCCGACTGTACCGGGCTTAAGCCGGTAAGCCCAACCCCCATCGCCGTAAGCCCCTCCCCCGGCACCGACGCTATGCAATGCACTGCATGTTTCCATCTGTACCGGGCTTAAGCTGGTAAGCCCCGCCCCATCGCGGTAAGCCCCGCCCCCGGCACCGACGCTATGCAATGCACTGCAAGTTGCCGACTGTACCGGGCTTAAGCCGGTAAGCCCCGCCCCATCGCGGTAAGCCCCGCCCCCCGCACCGACGCTATGCAATGCACTGCAAGTTGCCGACTGTACCGGGCTTAAGCCGGTAAGCCCCGCCCCATCGCGGTAAGCCCCGCCCCCCGCACCGACGCTATGCAATGCACTGCAAGTTGCCGACTGTACCGGGCTTAAGCCGGTAAGCCCCGCCCCATCGCGGTAAGCCCCGCCCCCCGCACCGACGCTATGCAATGCACTGCAAGTTGCCGACTGTACCGGGCTTAAGCCGGTAAGCCCCGCCCCATCGCTGTAAGCCTCGCCCCCGGCACCGACGCTATGCAATGCACTGCAAGTTGCCGACTGTACCGGGCTTAAGCCGGTAAGCCCCGCCCCATCGCGGTAAGCCCCGCCCCCGGCACCGACGCTATGCAATGCACTGTAAGTTGCCGACTGTACCGGGCTTAAGCCGGTAAGCCCCGCCCCCATCACGGGATCATGTTTAATAAAACAAATGGCGGTGCCTTGAAAAGTAACAGTGGCCCCAGCGCGAAAGGTAACGAAGTGTTGCGTCTGCTGAGGAGGTGGCAGTAAGCATTGCATGTTGTCAACTGTACCGAGCTTAAGCCGGTAAGGCACACCCCCACGCACGTGGCCAACCGTACCGGGCTTACGCCGGTAAGCCACGCCCCCTGCGCCAACCCAATGCTATGTAATGCACTGCAATGCAATTTGTTTTTTTTATATTTAATGTTTGTTTTTGGGTGTGAGAGGAAACCGGAGTACCCAGAAGAAACCCACGCAAACACAGAGAGAACATACACTTTGCAGATGTTGCCCTTAGTGGGATTTGAACCCAGGACCCCAGGGCTGCAAGGCTACTGTGCTAACCACTGAGCCACCGTGCTGCCTTTACTCCGATGCCATTTGAATGGGGGCATGTTTAAAAAACAAGTGGCGGTGCTATGCCATGAGAAGTAGCAGCCGCTTCAGCGCCAAAGGAAATGATGGGTTGCGTCTGCTGAAAAGGTGACAGTAAGCATTGCATGTTGCCATAGTTGCACACTGTACCGGGCATGACGCGGTAAGCCCCGCCCCAATCGCGGTAAGCCCCGCCCCCGGCACGACGCTATGCAATGCACTGTATGTTGCCGACTGTACCGGGCTTAAGCCGGTAAGCCCAACCCCCATCGCCGTAAGCCCCGCCCCCGGCGCCGACGCTATGCAATGCACTGCATGTTTCCATCTGTACCGGGCTTAAGCCGGTAAGCCCCGTCCCATCGCGGTAAGCCCCGCCCCCCGCACCGACGCTATGCAATGCACTGCAAGTTGCCGACTGTACCGGGCTTAAGCCGGTAAGCCCCGCCCCAACGCGGTAAGCCCCGCCCCCCGCACCGACGCTATGCAATGCACTGCAAGTTGCCGACTGTACCGGGCTTAAGCCGGTAAGCCCCGCCCCATCGCGGTAAGCCCCGCCCCCCGCACCGACGCTATGCAATGCACTGCAAGTTGCCGACTGTACCGGGCTTAAGCCGGTAAGCCCCGCCCCATCGCGGTAAGCCCCGCCCCCCGCACCGACGCTATGCAATGCACTGCAAGTTGCCGACTGTACCGGGCTTAAGCCGGTAAGCCCCGCCCCATCGCGGTAAGCCCCGCCCCCGGCACCGACGCTATGCAATGCACTGCAAGTTGCCGACTGTACCGGGCTTAAGCCGGTAAGCCCCGCCCCATCGCGTTAAGCCCCGCCCCCGGCACCGACGCTATGCAATGCACTGTAAGTTGCCGACTGTACCGGGCTTAAGCCGGTAAGCCCCGCCCCCATTGTAAGAGATGTCATTGTAACTGTACCTACAATTCTTTATTTTGGCCACAAGATGCCACTGTTGAGCATTAACATTAAGTACAAGTGACTGGTCACATGTCTGTGACATCACTAACGGTCTTTTGGTTGTCAAGGAGAGAGCGGCCATTTTTTCCCTGAGAGCTGTTGGTGAAAATCCTGATCCATCCAAGCTGGGAATCGGTTTGCTGGGACTTCTAGTTGCGGTGGAGATCAGCTGTTGTTGCTGGTGATTGGATCCTCTGTGAGTTGGATCGTGCTGCTGTGAACAGTGGTCGCCATCGTGGGACTGGATGTTGGCAGAGGAGCTTTTCATCTGGACACAGTGAGACAGTAGCGTGCACGCCAACGTATGAGAGACTGAGTCACTGCCTACAAGTAGTTAGTTAGTTAGTTAGGTTTCTTGTTCTTATTAGGCCACAAGCCACACAGAACACACGTGTGGGACTCATATACCACAGCATTGCCTGTCTGACAATATTTTCGGCCGATTGTTGTCTTATTGTCAAATTGTGGTTTTAGATTTATTGTTAAGATTGTAAACCGCTGTGCTACACCGCGAGTGCGCCTGAGTAACGCATCCATACACAATTGTTCCTGTCTTGTGAGGGTATTAAGAGGTAAATAGCGTCCAGTCTATCTGAGACTGCTAATAGGTAAAAGCTGTTGTGAACATCTGGATTAGATAAAGTGTGGCGACAAGCTATGTAGCACAGGGGTCTCCACTAGTTGTTGTATTATTGTTATTATTGTATTATTGTGATGGTTTGGGGGTTATTGGTACCTGTAGTACTAGTATTGGTGCATTTCAGTAAAATTACAATTTGGGTTAACTTGGTGTTGGAGTCGTCTCTCTCGCTCTTGACTTCGCTGTATTCTGGGGAGCCCACCTCGGTACACGGCTTACAACTTGGCGTAGTCGGCAGGATACAGCGACCGTCATGGACAGAGACGCGGCACTTCAGGGTGCCCCAGTAGGATACGTTCCTTTGGGGGCACTATTGCAACATCTGCC
This sequence comes from Dendropsophus ebraccatus, assembly GCF_027789765.1. NCBI lineage: Eukaryota > Metazoa > Chordata > Amphibia > Anura > Hylidae > Dendropsophus > Dendropsophus ebraccatus. The sequence goes on along the minus strand of NW_027210059.1, from coordinate 20,175 downwards.
TAAGTTTGATGGGAACAACATGACGTTGCAAGATTGGACTGAGAGAGTGCGTAGTGTAGTCAAAATGTGTAACTTGGTCCCAGAGCTGCAGGCAGAGGTGGCGGTGGGGGCCCTAGAGGGTGACGTTAGGCGGGCAGTGATGTTACGGCCCGAATCTGAGAGAGACACATTGGAAAAAATATTTTCCCTCCTGGCGGGGACCCAAGGGGGCCGGGCTAAAGTAGTACAGTTGCGAAGCCGCTTCTTCAACCGACCGCAGCGAGAGGGCGAGACCTTGATGCAGTATTCTAATGCCCTGCAAGAGATGTTGAATGAGATCCAGAGACGAGACCCAGGAGCTATGGGGGCCTTCAGAGAGATGGACAGGCTATTACGAGACCAGTTCATAGCGGGACTGTCCAACAGGTTCTTACAGGACAAGTTACAGGAAATGACTCAGACCACAGCTGATGTGACATTTTACTGTGTTTACTTAACTGCTGTGGAGAGGGAAGAAGAATCCACAGTGGTGACTGTGAAAGCCGTAAATGGTACCCAAGCAACTGAGAATCGCTTAGGGCCTGAAGACTCTGAGTCTTTAAAGGAGGTGGTCCAGGCTATGCGAGCAGAGTTGAGAGAACTTCGTTTGGAGGTGGCTCAGATGAAGGCGGACCCGCACCGGCCTCCGGACACAACACAGGTGTCCCGTGTCACTCCATCCCAGATAACTCAAGTGCGTGGTCCCTCAGGGAGGGGCCCATCTGGCGTGCGGCAATCTAGAGAACCCCTCTGTTGGGCCTGTCGACAGTATGGCCATATTGCTAGAGAGTGCCCTGTACGGATAGGAACAGAGCCAGGTTTAAACTCCCAAACGGCTGCAGTAATGGGGCATCCCGCAGCGGTTTGTCAGACTCTAAGCCCCAGGCATGAAGAAGACAATTTATATGCCAGTAGCCCTGTTATGGAAGCTGAGTTGGAAGGCCAGAGAGTACGATGTTTGGTTGACACTGGGTCGGAGTGCACCCTTATGCCACTGGAATTCTTTGAAAGGCATTTTGGGCACATGATGGAGCCAGAGGATGGAAGTGTCATCCGACTCACAGCTGCTAACAACAGTGAACTGGATGTGCGTGGAATCGTCTGGATGCGGGTCCGATTGTTTGGGCAAGATATTGGAACGAAGGGGGTTGTGCTTGTGGACCATTCATCCCGGAAAGGAATGGACGTGACGCTGGGCATGAATGTGTTGAGAGACTTGGATCACCACCTCTATGCTAAGGAGGGACCAAGGTATTGGCAACGGGCCACCACACATCGACCAACCCAGAAAGTCCTACAACAAATGGTGAGGAGCTGCAGTTTGCAAAAGAGCCTCATGTCCAGATGGCCTGTAGGTCACGTAAAGGTGCCACTGAAGTCTCCGATAAAAATCCCGCCTCAACAAGAACAAATACTGATGCTCCCGGTGAGAGCTGGTCAACAACTGAACGGATTGGAGGTCCTGATTGAACCCGCCACTCAGGGAGAGTCTTCAACCCGCCCATTGATAGCCCGGGCTCTCGCCACTGTGAAGAATGGATGCGTACCTGTACGATGTCTCAATGTCATGGACAGTCAGTTGACCGTTCCTGGGACTACCCTACTGGCCGATGTCTATGTACCCCAGGGTGATATCATCCGACGCAAGAGTTTTACGCTACAGACGGATGAGGGGTTGGCCTGGACCTATGCTGTGAAGGTTCAACAAAGGGAGTCCCCAACTGCGGAGTGGAACGGCCGAGTGATCATGGCCCTTATGGGAGTAGACTGCAAAACTCTGACTCCGGGACAACAACAGTTGTTGGAAGATACCCTTTGGGAATTTCAGGAGGCGTTCTCAAGGCATGACGAAGACTTTGGTTGTGCTTCTGGCATTGAGCACGAAATCCCTACTGGCGATGCTGCGCCTATCCGGGAACGGTACCGGCAGATCCCGCCAAAGATGTACCAGGAGGTGAAAGAAATGGTGGCCAGCATGTTGGACAATCGGGTGGTTCAAGAGAGCCAGAGTCCCTGGGCTGCACCTGTAGTATTAGTGCGGAAAAAAGATGGAAGCCTTAGGTTTTGCGTGGATTACCGTAAACTGAATGCTCAGACTATACGAGATGCCTACCCTCTGCCGCGGATTGAAGAGTCGCTGTCTGCCCTGAGTCATGCAAAGTTCTTCTCGACCCTTGACCTGGCCAGTGGCTATTGGCAGGTACCGGTGGCCGAAAAAGACAAGGCAAAGACGGCCTTCATCCTACCTATGGGACTTTACGAGTTCAATCGGATGCCATTTGGTTTAACCAATGCCCCAGGGACCTTCCAGCGGCTGATGGAACACTGTTTGGGGGACCTCAACTTTGAATCAGTGCTGATATATCTGGACGATGTGGTGGTGTTTGGGAACTCCTTTGAGGATCATCTCCAAAAACTGCGGCAGGTCCTGGGGCGGCTGCGGGACCACGGGCTCAAGATCAAGCCCAAGAAGTGTCAGTTGTTCCAGCAGCGGATAGAATACTTGGGGCATGTGATCACTTCAGAAGGGGTACAGCCAGCCCCCGTAAAGGTGGAGGCTGTTCAGAAGTGGCCTCAGCCACGAACACTACGAGAGGTGCAGGCATTCGTGGGACTGGCTGGTTACTACCGGAGGTTCATACCGCGATTCGCTCATTTGACAGGTCCATTAAATGAGCTGGTAAGGGGCACAGCGGGAGGCCCGAAGAATCGGCCCATCAAGTGGGGACCACGGCAGCAGGAGGCCTTTGAAGCGGTGAAGGAGGCGCTGACCAGTGCTCCCATTTTGGCTTATGCACGGTTTGATACCCCATTCCTGCTGTATACTGATGGGAGCCTACATGGTCTAGGGGCCGTGCTGTCCCAAGTCCAGGATGGACGTGAGCGAGTAATTGCCTATGCCAGTCGGTCTTTGAGAGAGACGGAGCGCAACCCTGACAACTATAGCTCCTTTAAGCTGGAGCTGTTGGCGCTGGTGTGGGCCATGACTGAAAGGTTTGCTGAGTATCTGACAGGTGCAGAGGTCACTGTGATGACAGATAACAACCCGTTGGCACACCTGGAGAACGCCAAGCTTGGAGCCCTCGAACAGAGATGGATGGCTCGCCTCTCTAAGTATCAGTATCGCATTAAGTTCCGCTCAGGGAGGGAGAATGGCAACGCTGATGCGCTTTCCCGGGTTCCAGTGGAACTGCCCATTGTGAGTGTTGACGATGAGCTTGAGGACACCGAAACTCCCAACCTAGGTCGATTGCCCATGTTCTGGGATGTGGCACACTCAAGTGGGGTGGTGTCCGGAATGGCAATGGTGTTGGGAAAGACGTTGGCGGACTGGGAGAGGGTCCAAGGTGACTGCCCAGATCTGCGAAAAGTAAAGGAGTGGGTCCGGGACAGGGTCTGGCCTCGGCCGGAAGAACGGGCCCAACTAACTTCAGAGGGTCAGAAGCTGTTGAGACAGTGGGATAAGCTGAGTATTATCCAGGGGCTCTTGTGCCGGACCACATACCTACAGTCTGAACTGCAGTTTCGGCAACAGATTGTCATTCCCATGTCATTGGGACCAGAGGCCGCCCGGGAAGCCCACGAACGGGGGGCTCACTTTGGGAGTGATAAAACATACAAGTGGCTCCAGCGATTGGTATATTGCCCCGGTTTGGGAGATATGGTGGCCGTGGCCTGCCTTAAGTGTCGGTCCTGTGGGTTAAATAAGAGTGTTGAGCAACGGGCTCCTGTTCAGACCATCCAGACATCTGCACCACTTGAGGTCCTTATGATTGATTATGTACATATTGGGTATTCCGCCTCAGGTCATTCATACTGCCTGGTCATGACAGATCATTTCACAAAATATGCAGTAGCGGTGCCTACTCGAGACCAGACGGCAGAGTCTGCCGCCGAGGCAGTCTGTAAACATTTTATACATGTGTTTGGATGTCCACGAAGGATTCATTCAGATCAGGGGGCATGTTTTCAGGGGACACTGATCAGTGAACTGTATCAGCTGTACGGGATTGAACGTTCACGCACCACCCCATATCACCCTCAGGGGAATGGAGTGTGTGAGCGATTCAACCGCACCCTGCTTCAGATGCTGCGAACCTTGGAGGATACTCAGAAGGCCCGCTGGCCAGAGTACTTACCTGAATTGATGTGGGCTTACAATAACAGGGTACACAGCACCACCGGTTACTCCCCACATATGCTTATGTTTGGGAGGGCGGGTCAGGAGATCGAGGACCTTCACATGCCTGATCCGATGGGTCCACCTCCAAGAAGTTCTACTGCATGGGCGCAAGAGCATCGCCGCCGACTCAGAGCAGTGCACAAGGTTGTAGGGGAACGCCTGAGACAAGTAGTACACCCCAACCCGAGACCAGTGCAAAGAGGTGGATTTGTCCAGGGCGACCGAGTGATGGTTAGGGCCAAAAGACCATCTGGGAAGTTGGATGGGCGGTGGGAGGCAGTCCCATATGTGGTGAAGAGGAGGGTAGACCCCGCCATCCCGGTCTATGAGGTGGAGCCAGTGGGGACCGGTGGACCCTCAAGGAACTTGCACCGTAATATGCTGAGATGCTGTACTTTTGAGGAGCCTGTAATAGTAGAGGAGTTGCCTGTCACTGTTCAGACTGCGGTAGAACCCCCCATAGATGAGGAATGGTGGACAGCTCCTGTCCCAACCCCCACAGAGGTTCCAACTGTAGCAAGTCTGCCACCCAGGGAGAGGGTTACACAGTCAGCGGCCCCTCCCTCAGAGAGATTTCCTGACACTCCTGATACCCCTGAGTCTATAACCCCACGTAGAACTCCCAGGTGTAATGCTGGTGTGCCCCCACAGCGCTATGCGCAAGACGAGTTTGTATGGGGAGGGTTGGCGAGGACACCAACCTCTAGTGGGGTGGCATGTAAGAGATGTCATTGTAACTGTACCTACAATTCTTTATTTTGGCCACAAGATGCCACTGTTGAGCATTAACATTAAGTACAAGTGACTGGTCACATGTCTGTGACATCACTAACGGTCTTTTGGTTGTCAAGGAGAGAGCGGCCATTTTTTCCCTGAGAGCTGTTGGTGAAAATCCTGATCCATCCAAGCTGGGAATCGGTTTGCTGGGACTTCTAGTTGCGGTGGAGATCAGCTGTTGTTGCTGGTGATTGGATCCTCTGTGAGTTGGATCGTGCTGCTGTGAACAGTGGTCGCCATCGTGGGACTGGATGTTGGCAGAGGAGCTTTTCATCTGGACACAGTGAGACAGTAGCGTGCACGCCAACGTATGAGAGACTGAGTCACTGCCTACAAGTAGTTAGTTAGTTAGTTAGGTTTCTTGTTCTTATTAGGCCACAAGCCACACAGAACACACGTGTGGGACTCATATACCACAGCATTGCCTGTCTGACAATATTTTCGGCCGATTGTTGTCTTATTGTCAAATTGTGGTTTTAGATTTATTGTTAAGATTGTAAACCGCTGTGCTACACCGCGAGTGCGCCTGAGTAACGCATCCATACACAATTGTTCCTGTCTTGTGAGGGTATTAAGAGGTAAATAGCGTCCAGTCTATCTGAGACTGCTAATAGGTAAAAGCTGTTGTGAACATCTGGATTAGATAAAGTGTGGCGACAAGCTATGTAGCACAGGGGTCTCCACTAGTTGTTGTATTATTGTTATTATTGTATTATTGTGATGGTTTGGGGGTTATTGGTACCTGTAGTACTAGTATTGGTGCATTTCAGTAAAATTACAATTTGGGTTAACTTGGTGTTGGAGTCGTCTCTCTCGCTCTTGACTTCGCTGTATTCTGGGGAGCCCACCTCGGTACACGGCTTACACCATCACGGGATCATGTTTAATAAAACAAATGGCGGTGCCTTGAAAAGTAACAGTGGCCCCAGCGCGAAAGGTAACGAAGTGTTGCGTCTGCTGAAGAGGTGGCAGTAAGCATTGCATGTTGTCAACTGTACCGAGCTTAAGCCGGTAAGCCACACCCCCACCCAATGCACGTGGCCAACCGTACCGGGCTTACGCCGGTAAGCCACGCCCCCTGCGCCAACCCAATGCTATGTAATGCACTTTGTTTTTTTATATTTAATGTTTGTTTTTGGGTGTGAGAGGAAACCGGAGTACCCAGACGAAACCCACAGAGAACATACACTTTGCAGATGTTGCCCTTAGTGGGATTTGAACCCAGGACCCCAGCGCTGCAAGGCTACTGTGCTAACCACTGAGCCACCGTGCTGCCTTTACTCCGATGCCATTTGAATGGGGGCATGTTTAAAAAACAAGTGGCGGTGCTATGCCATGAGAAGTAGCAGCCGCTTCAGCGCCAAAGGAAATGATGGGTTGCGTCTGCTGAAAAGGTGACAGTAAGCATTGCATGTTGCCATAGTTGCACACTGTACCGGGCATGACGCGGTAAGCCCCGCCCCAATCGCGGTAAGCCCCGCTCCCGGCACGACGCTATGCAATGCACTGTATGTTGCCGACTGTACCGGGCTTAAGCCGGTAAGCCCAACCCCCATCGCCGTAAGCCCCGCCCCCGGCACCGACGCTATGCAATGCACTGCATGTTTCCATCTGTACCGGGCTTAAGCCGGTAAGCCCCGCCCCATCGCGGTAAGCCCCGCCCCCCGCACCGACGCTATGCAATGCACTGCAAGTTGCCGACTGTACCGGGCTTAAGCCGGTAAGCCCCGCCCCATCGCGGTAAGCCCCGCCCCCCGCACCGACGCTATGCAATGCACTGCAAGTTGCCGACTGTACCGGGCTTAAGCCGGTAAGCCCCGCCCCATCGCGGTAAGCCCCGCCCCCCGCACCGACGCTATGCAATGCACTGCAAGTTGCCGACTGTACCGGGCTTAAGCCGGTAAGCCCCGCCCCATCGCGGTAAGCCCCGCCCCCCGCACCGACGCTATGCAATGCACTGCAAGTTGCCGACTGTACCGGGCTTAGGCCGGTAAGCCCCGCCCCATCGCGGTAAGCCCCGCCCCCGGCACCGACACTATGCAATGCACTGCAAGTTGCCGACTGTACCGGGCTTAAGCCGGTAAGCCCCGCCCCATCGCGGTAAGCCCCGCCCCCGGCACCGACGCTATGCAATGCACTGTAAGTTGCCGACTGTACCGGGCTTAAGCCGGTAAGCCCCGCCCCCATCACGGGATCATGTTTAATAAAACAAATGGCGGTGCCTTGAAAAGTAACAGTGGCCCCAGCGCGAAAGGTAACGAAGTGTTGCGTCTGCTGAAGAGGTGGCAGTAAGCATTGCATGTTGTCAACTGTACCGAGCTTAAGCCGGTAAGCCACACCCCCACCCAATGCACGTGGCCAACCGTACCGGGCTTACGCCGGTAAGCCACGCCCCCTGCGCCAACCCAATGCTATGTAATGCACTGCAATGCAATTTGTTTTTTTTATATTTAATGTTTGTTTTTGGGTGTGAGAGGAAACCGGAGTACCCAGACGAAACCCACGCAAACACAGAGAGAACATACACTTTGCAGATGTTGCCCTTAGTGGGATTTGAACCCAGGACCCCAGCGCTGCAAGGCTACTGTGCTAACCACTGAGCCACCGTGCTGCCTTTACTCCGATGCCATTTGAATGGGGGCATGTTTAAAAAACAAGTGGCGGTGCTATGCCATGAGAAGTAGCAGCCGCTTCAGCGCCAAAGGAAATGATGGGTTGCGTCTGCTGAAAAGGTGACAGTAAGCATTGCATGTTGCCATAGTTGCACACTGTACCGGGCATGACGCGGTAAGCCCCGCCCCAATCGCGGTAAGCCCCGCCCCCGGCACGACGCTATGCAATGCACTGTATGTTGCCGACTGTACCGGGCTTAAGCCGGTAAGCCCAACCCCCATCGCCGTAAGCCCCGCCCCCGGCACCGACGCTATGCAATGCACTGCATGTTTCCATCTGTACCGGGCTTAAGCCGGTAAACCCCGCCCCATCGCGGTAAGCCCCGCCCCCGGCACCGACGCTATGCAATGCACTGCAAGTTGCCGACTGTACCGGGCTTAAGCCGGTAAGCCCCGCCCCATCGCGGTAAGCCCCGCCCCCCCGCACCGACGCTATGCAATGCACTGCAAGTTGCCGACTGTACCGGGCTTAAGCCGGTAAGCCCCGCCCCATCGCGGTAAGCCCCGCCCCCCGCACCGACGCTATGCAATGCACTGCAAGTTGCCGACTGTACCGGGCTTAAGCCGGTAAGCCCCGCCCCATCGCGGTAAGCCCCGCCCCCCGCACCGACGCTATGCAATGCACTGCAAGTTGCCGACTGTACCGGGCTTAAGCCGGTAAGCCCCGCCCCATCGCGGTAAGCCCCGCCCCCCGCACCGACGCGATGCAATGCACTGCAAGTTGCCGACTGTACCGGGCTTAAGCCGGTAAGCCCCGCCCCATCGCGGTAAGCCCCGCCCCCGGCACCGACGCTATGCAATGCACTGCAAGTTGCCGACTGTATCGGGCTTAAGCCGGTAAGCCCCGCCCCATCGCGGTAAGCCCCGCCCCCGGCACCGACGCTATGCAATGCACTGTAAGTTGCCGACTGTACCGGGCTTAAGCCGGTAAGCCCCGCCCCCATCACGGGATCATGTTTAATAAAACGAATGGCGGTGCCTTGAAAAGTAACAGTGGCCCCAGCGCGAAAGGTAACGAAGTGTTGCGTCTGCTGAAGAGGTGGCAGTAAGCATTGCATGTTGTCAACTGTACCGAGCTTAAGCCAGTAAGCCACACCCCCACCCAATGCACGTGGCCAACCGTACCAGGCTTACGCCGGTAAGCCACGCCCCCTGCGCCAACCCAATGCTATGTAATGCACTGCAATGCAATTTGTTTTTTTTATATTTAATGTTTGTTTTTGGGTGTGAGAGGAAACCGGAGTACCCAGACGAAACCCACGCAAACACAGAGAGAACATACACTTTGCAGATGTTGCCCTTAGTGGGATTTGAACCCAGGACCCCAGCGCTGCAAGGCTACTGTGCTAGCCACTGAGCCACCGTGCTGCCTTTTCTCCGATGCCATTTGAATGGGGGCATGTTTAAAAAACAAGTGGCGGTGCTATGCCATGAGAAGTAGCAGCCGCTTCAGCGCCAAAGGAAATGATGGGTTGCGTCTGCTGAAAAGGTGACAGTAAGCATTGCATGTTGCCATAGTTGCACACTGTACCGGGCATGACGCGGTAAGCCCCGCCCCAATCGCGGTAAGCCCCGCCCCCGGCACGACGCTATGCAATGCACTGTATGTTGCCGACTGTACCGGGCTTAAGCCGGTAAGCCCAACCCCCATCGCCGTAAGCCCCTCCCCCGGCACCGACGCTATGCAATGCACTGCATGTTTCCATCTGTACCGGGCTTAAGCCGGTAAGCCCCGCCCCATCGCGGTAAGCCCCGCCCCCGGCACCGACGCTATGCAATGCACTGCAAGTTGCCGACTGTACCGGGCTTAAGCCGGTAAGCCCCGCCCCATCGCGGTAAGCCCCGCCCCCCGCACCGACGCTATGCAATGCACTGCAAGTTGCCGACTGTACCGGGCTTAAGCCGGTAAGCCCCGCCCCATCGCGGTAAGCCCCGCCCCCCGCACCGACGCTATGCAATGCACTGCAAGTTGCCGACTGTACCGGGCTTAAGCCGGTAAGCCCCGCCCCATCGCGGTAAGCCCCGCCCCCCGCACCGACGCGATGCAATGCACTGCAAGTTGCCGACTGTACCGGGCTTAAGCCGGTAAGCCCCGCCCCATCGCGGTAAGCCCCGCCCCCGGCACCGACGCTATGCAATGCACTGCAAGTTGCCGACTGTACCGGGCTTAAGCCGGTAAGCCCCGCCCCATCGCGGTAAGCCCCGCCCCCGGCACCGACGCTATGCAATGCACTGTAAGTTGCCGACTGTACCGGGCTTAAGCCGGTAAGCCCCGCCCCCATCACGGGATCATGTTTAATAAAACAAATGGCGGTGCCTTGAAAAGTAACAGTGGCCCCAGCGCGAAAGGTAACGAAGTGTTGCGTCTGCTGAGGAGGTGGCAGTAAGCATTGCATGTTGTCAACTGTACCGAGCTTAAGCCGGTAAGCCACACCCCCACGCACGTGGCCAACCGTACCGGGCTTACGCCGGTAAGCCACGCCCCCTGCGCCAACCCAATTCTATGTAATGCACTGCAATGCAATTTGTTTTTTTTATATTTAATGTTTGTTTTTGGGTGTGAGAGGAAACCGGAGTACCCAGACGAAACCCACGCAAACACAGAGAGAACATACACTTTGCAGATGTTGCCCTTAGTGGGATTTGAACCCAGGACCCCAGCGCTGCAAGGCTACTGTGCTAACCACTGAGCCACCGTGCTGCCTTTACTCCGATGCCATTTGAATGGGGGCATGTTTAAAAAACAAGTGGCGGTGCTATGCCATGAGAAGTAGCAGCCGCTTCAGCGCCAAAGGAAATGATGGGTTGCGTCTGCTGAAAAGGTGACAGTAAGCATTGCATGTTGCCATAGTTGCACACTGTACCGGGCATGACGCGGTAAGCCCCGCCCCAATCGCGGTAAGCCCCGCCCCCGGCACGACGCTATGCAATGCACTGTATGTTGCCGACTGTACCGGGCTTAAGCCGGTAAGCCCAACCCCCATCGCCGTAAGCCCCTCCCCCGGCACCGACGCTATGCAATGCACTGCATGTTTCCATCTGTACCGGGCTTAAGCCGGTAAGCCCCGCCCCATCGCGGTAAGCCCCGCCCCCGGCACCGACGCGATGCAATGCACTGCAAGTTGCCGACTGTACCGGGCTTAAGCCGGTAAGCCCCGCCCCATCGCGGTAAGCCCCGCCCCCCGCACCGACGCTATGCAATGCACTGCAAGTTGCCGACTGTACCGGGCTTAAGCCGGTAAGCCCCGCCCCATCGCGGTAAGCCCCGCCCCCCCGCACCGACGCTATGCAATGCACTGCAAGTTGCCGACTGTACCGGGCTTAAGCCGGTAAGCCCCGCCCCATGGCGGTAAGCCCAGCCCCCCGCACCGACGCTATGCAATGCACTGCAAGTTGCCGACTGTACCGGGCTTAAGCCGGTAAGCCCCGCCCCCGGCACCGACGCTATGCAATGCACTGCAAGTTGCCGACTGTACCGGGCTTAAGCCGGTAAGCCCCGCCCCATCGCGGGATCATGTTTAATAAAACAAATGGCGGTGCCTTGAAAAGTAACAGTGGCCCCAGCGCGAAAGGTAACGAAGTGTTGCGTCTGCTGAAGAGGTGGCAGTAAGCATTGCATGTTGTCAACTGTACCGAGCTTAAGCCGGTAAGCCACACCCCCACCCAATGCACGTGGCCAACCGTACAGGGCTTACGCCGGTAAGCCACGCCCCCTGCGCCAACCCAATGCTATGTAATGCACTGCAATGCAATTTGTTTTTTTTATATTTAATGTTTGTTTTTGGGTGTGAGAGGAAACCGGAGTACCCAGACGAAACCCACGCAAACACAGAGAGAACATACACTTTGCAGATGTTGCCCTTAGTGGGATTTGAACCCAGGACCCCAGCGCTGCAAGGCTACTGTGCTAACCACTGAGCCACCGTGCTGCCTTTACTCCGATGCCATTTGAATGGGGGCATGTTTAAAAAACAAGTGGCGGTGCTATGCCATGAGAAGTAGCAGCCGCTTCAGCGCCAAAGGAAATGATGGGTTGCGTCTGCTGAAAAGGTGACAGTAAGCATTGCATGTTGCCATAGTTGCACACTGTACCGGGCATGACGCGGTAAGCCCCGCCCCAATCGCGGTAAGCCCCGCCCCCGGCACGACGCTATGCAATGCACTGTATGTTGCCGACTGTACCGGGCTTAAGCCGGTAAGCCCAACCCCCATCGCCGTAAGCCCCTCCCCCGGCACCGACGCTATGCAATGCACTGCATGTTTCCATCTGTACCGGGCTTAAGCCGGTAAGCCCCGCCCCATCGCGGTAAGCCCCGCCCCCCGCACCGACGCTATGCAATGCACTGCAAGTTGCCGACTGTACCGGGCTTAAGCCGGTAAGCCCCGCCCCATCGCGGTAAGCCCCGCCCCCCGCACCGACGCTATGCAATGCACTGCAAGTTGCCGACTGTACCGGGCTTAAGCCGGTAAGCCCCGCCCCATCGCGGTAAGCCCCGCCCCCCGCACCGACGCTATGCAATGCGCTGCAAGTTGCCGACTGTACCGGGCTTAAGCCGGTAAGCCCCGCCCCATCGCGGTAAGCCCCGCCCCCGGCACCGACGCTATGCAATGCACTGCAAGTTGCCGACTGTACCGGGCTTAAGCCGGTAAGCCCCGCCCCATCGCGGTAAGCCCCGCCCCCGGCACCGACGCTATGCAATGCACTGTAAGTTGCCGACTGTACCGGGCTTAAGCCGGTAAGCCCCGCCCCCATCACGGGATCATGTTTAATAAAACGAATGGCGGTGCCTTGAAAAGTAACAGTGGCCCCAGCGCGAAAGGTAACGAAGTGTTGCGTCTGCTGAAGAGGTGGCAGTAAGCATTGCATGTTGTCAACTGTACCGAGCTTAAGCCAGTAAGCCACACCCCCACCCAATGCACGTGGCCAACCGTACCAGGCTTACGCCGGTAAGCCACGCCCCCTGCGCCAACCCAATGCTATGTAATGCACTGCAATGCAATTTGTTTTTTTTATATTTAATGTTTGTTTTTGGGTGTGAGAGGAAACCGGAGTACCCAGACGAAACCCACGCAAACACAGAGAGAACATACACTTTGCAGATGTTGCCCTTAGTGGGATTTGAACCCAGGACCCCAGCGCTGCAAGGCTACTGTGCTAACCACTGAGCCACCGTGCTGCCTTTACTCTGATGCCATTTGAATGGGGGCATGTTTAAAAAACAAGTGGCGGTGCTATGCCATGAGAAGTAGCAGCCGCTTCAGCGCCAAAGGAAATGATGGGTTGCGTCTGCTGAAAAGGTGACAGTAAGCATTGCATGTTGCCATAGTTGCACACTGTACCGGGCATGACGCGGTAAGCCCCGCCCCAATCGCGGTAAGCCCCGCCCCCGGCACGACGCTATGCAATGCACTGTATGTTGCCGACTGTACCGGGCTTAAGCCGGTAAGCCCAACCCCCATCGCCGTAAGCCCCGCCCCCGGCACCGACGCTATGCAATGCACTGCATGTTTCCATCTGTACCGGGCTTAAGCCGGTAAGCCCCGCCCCATCGCGGTAAGCCCCGCCCCCCGCACCGACGCTATGCAATGCACTGCAAGTTGCCGACTGTACCGGGCTTAAGCCGGTAAGCCCCGCCCCATCGCGGTAAGCCCCGCCCCCCGCACCGACGCTATGCAATGCACTGCAAGTTGCCGACTGTACCGGGCTTAAGCCGGTAAGCCCCGCCCCATCGCGGTAAGCCCCGCCCCCCGCACCGACGCTATGCAATGCACTGCAAGTTGCCGACTGTACCGGGCTTAAGCCGGTAAGCCCCGCCCCATCGCGGTAAGCCCCGCCCCCCGCACCGACGCTATGCAATGCACTGCAAGTTGCCGACTGTACCGGGCTTAAGCCGGTAAGCCCCGCCCCATCGCTGTAAGCCCCGCCCCCGGCACCGACGCGATGCAATGCACTGCAAGTTGCCGACTGTACCGGGCTTAAGCCGGTAAGCCCCGCCCCATCGCGGTAAGCCCCGCCCCCGGCACCGACGCTATGCAATGCACTGTAAGTTGCCGACTGTACCGGGCTTAAGCCGGTAAGCCCCGCCCCCATCACGGGATCATGTTTAATAAAACAAATGGCGGTGCCTTGAAAAGTAACAGTGGCCCCAGCGCGAAAGGTAACGAAGTGTTGCGTCTGCTGAGGAGGTGGCAGTAAGCATTGCATGTTGTCAACTGTACCGAGCTTAAGCCGGTAAGCCACACCCCCACGCACGTGGCCAACCGTACCGGGCTTACGCCGGTAAGCCACGCCCCCTGCGCCAACCCAATGCTATGTAATGCACTGCAATGCAATTTGTTTTTTTTTATATTTAATGTTTGTTTTTGGGTGTGAGAGGAAACCGGAGTACCCAGACGAAACCCACGCAAACACAGAGAGAACATACACTTTGCAGATGTTGCCCTTAGTGGGATTTGAACCCAGGACCCCAGCGCTGCAAGGCTACTGTGCTAACCACTGAGCCACCGTGCTGCCTTTACTCCGATGCCATTTGAATGGGGGCATGTTTAAAAAACAAGTGGCGGTGCTATGCCATGAGAAGTAGCAGCCGCTTCAGCGCCAAAGGAAATGATGGGTTGCGTCTGCTGAAAAGGTGACAGTAAGCATTGCATGTTGCCATAGTTGCACACTGTACCGGGCATGACGCGGTAAGCCCCGCCCCAATCGCGGTAAGCCCCGCCCCCGGCACGACGCTATGCAATGCACTGTATGTTGCCGACTGTACCGGGCTTAAGCCGGTAAGCCCCACCCCCATCGCCGTAAGCCCCTCCCCCGGCACCGACGCTATGCAATGCACTGCATGTTTCCATCTGTACCGGGCTTAAGCCGGTAAGCCCCGCCCCATCGCGGTAAGCCCCGCCCCCGGCACCGACGCTATGCAATGCACTGCAAGTTGCCGACTGTACCGGGCTTAAGCCGTTAAGCCCCGCCCCATCGCGGTAAGCCCCGCCCCCCGCACCGACGCTATGCAATGCACTGCAAGTTGCCGACTGTACCGGGCTTAAGCCGGTAAGCCCCGCCCCATCGCGGTAAGCCCCGCCCCCCGCACCGACGCTATGCAATGCACTGCAAGTTGCCGACTGTACCGGGCTTAAGCCGGTAAGCCCCGCCCCATCGCGGTAAGCCCCGCCCCCCGCACCGACGCTATGCAATGCACTGCAAGTTGCCGACTGTACCGGGCTTAAGCCGGTAAGCCCCGCCCCATCGCGGTAAGCCCCGCCCCCGGCACCGACGCTATGCAATGCACTGCAAGTTGCCGACTGTACCGGGCTTAAGCCGGTAAGCCCCGCCCCATCGCGGTAAGCCCCGCCCCCCGCACCGACGCTATGCAATGCACTGCAAGTTGCCGACTGTACCGGGCTTAAGCCGGTAAGCCCCGCCCCATCGCGGTAAGCCCCGCCCCCGGCACCGACGCTATGCAATGCACTGTAAGTTGCCGACTGTACCGGGCTTAAGCCGGTAAGCCCCGCCCCCATCACGGGATCATGTTTAATAAAACGAATGGCGGTGCCTTGAAAAGTAACAGTGGCCCCAGCGCGAAAGGTAACGAAGTGTTGCGTCTGCTGAAGAGGTGGCAGTAAGCATTGCATGTTGTCAACTGTACCGAGCTTAAGCCAGTAAGCCACACCCCCACCCAATGCACGTGGCCAACCGTACCAGGCTTACGCCGGTAAGCCACGCCCCCTGCGCCAACCCAATGCTATGTAATGCACTGCAATGCAATTTGTTTTTTTTATATTTAATGTTTGTTTTTGGGTGTGAGAGGAAACCGGAGTACCCAGACGAAACCCACGCAAACCCAGAGAGAACATACACTTTGCAGATGTTGCCCTTAGTGGGATTTGAACCCAGGACCCCAGCGCTGCAAGGCTACTGTGCTAGCCACTGAGCCACCGTGCTGCCTTTACTCCGATGCCATTTGAATGGGGGCATGTTTAAAAAACAAGTGGCGGTGCTATGCCATGAGAAGTAGCAGCCGCTTCAGCGCCAAAGGAAATGATGGGTTGCGTCTGCTGAAAAGGTGACAGTAAGCATTGCATGTTGCCATAGTTGCACACTGTACCGGGCATGACGCGGTAAGCCCCGCCCCAATCGCGGTAAGCCCCGCCCCCGGCACGACGCTATGCAATGCACTGTATGTTGCCGACTGTACCGGGCTTAAGCCGGTAAGCCCAACCCCCATCGCCGTAAGCCCCTCCCCCGGCACCGACGCTATGCAATGCACTGCATGTTTCCATCTGTACCGGGCTTAAGCCGGTAAGCCCCGCCCCATCGCGGTAAGCCCCGCCCCCGGCACCGACGCTATGCAATGCACTGCAAGTTGCCGACTGTACCGGGCTTAAGCCGGTAAGCCCCGCCCCATCGCGGTAAGCCCCGCCCCCCGCACCGACGCTATGCAATGCACTGCAAGTTGCCGACTGTACCGGGCTTAAGCCGGTAAGCCCCGCCCCATCGCGGTAAGCCCCGCCCCCCGCACCGACGCTATGCAATGCACTGCAAGTTGCCGACTGTACCGGGCTTAAGCCGGTAAGCCCCGCCCCATCGCGGTAAGCCCCGCCCCCCGCACCGACGCTATGCAATGCACTGCAAGTTGCCGACTGTACCGGGCTTAAGCCGGTAAGCCCCGCCCCATCGCGGTAAGCCCCGCCCCCGGCACCGACGCTATGCAATGCACTGCAAGTTGCCGACTGTACCGGGCTTAAGCCGGTAAGCCCCGCCCCATCGCGGTAAGCCCCGCCCCCGGCACCGACGCTATGCAATGCACTGTAAGTTGCCGACTGTACCGGGCTTAAGCTGTAAGCCCCGCCCCCATCACGGGATCATGTTTAATAAAACAAATGGCGGTGCCTTGAAAAGTAACAGTGGCCCCAGCGCGAAAGGTAACGAAGTGTTGCGTCTGCTGAAGAGGTGGCAGTAAGCATTGCATGTTGTCAACTGTACCGAGCTTAAGCCGGTAAGCCACACCCCCACCCAATGCACGTGGCCAACCGTACCGGGCTTACGCCGGTAAGCCACGCCCCCTGCGCCAACCCAATGCTATGTAATGCACTGCAATGCAATTTGTTTTTTTTATATTTAATGTTTGTTTTTGGGTGTGAGAGGAAACCGGAGTACCCAGACGAAACCCAGAGAGAACATACACTTTGCAGATGTTGCCCTTAGTGGGATTTGAACCCAGGACCCCAGCGCTGCAAGGCTACTGTGCTAACCACTGAGCCACCGTGCTGCCTTTACTCCGATGCCATTTGAATGGGGGCATGTTTAAAAAACAAGTGGCGGTGCTATGCCATGAGAAGTAGCAGCCGCTTCAGCGCCAAAGGAAATGATGGGTTGCGTCTGCTGAAAAGGTGACAGTAAGCATTGCATGTTGCCATAGTTGCACACTGTACCGGGCATGACGCGGTAAGCCCCGCCCCAATCGCGGTAAGCCCCGCCCCCGGCACGACGCTATGCAATGCACTGTATGTTGCCGACTGTACCGGGCTTAAGCCGGTAAGCCCAACCCCCATCGCCGTAAGCCCCGCCCCCGGCACCGACGCTATGCAATGCACTGCATGTTTCCATCTGTACCGGGCTTAAGCCGGTAAGCCCCGCCCCATCGCGGTAAGCCCCGCCCCGGCACCGACGCTATGCAATGCACTGCAAGTTGCCGACTGTACCGGGCTTAAGCCGGTAAGCCCCGCCCCATCGCGGTAAGCCCCGCCCCCCGCACCGACGCTATGCAATGCACTGCAAGTTGCCGACTGTACCGGGCTTAAGCCGGTAAGCCCCGCCCCATCGCGGTAAGCCCCGCCCCCCGCACCGACGCTATGCAATGCACTGCAAGTTGCCGACTGTACCGGGCTTAAGCCGGTAAGCCCCCGCCCATCGCGGTAAGCCCCGCCCCCCGCACCGACACTATGCAATGCACTGCAAGTTGCCGACTGTACCGGGCTTAAGCCGGTAAGCCCCGCCCCATCGCGGTAAGCCCCGCCCCCCGCACCGACGCTATGCAATGCACTGCAAGTTGCCGACTGTACCGGGCTTAAGCCGGTAAGCCCCGCCCCATCGCGGTAAGCCCCGCCCCCCGCACCGACGCTATGCAATGCACTGCAAGTTGCCGACTGTACCGGGCTTAAGCCGGTAAGCCCCGCCCCATCGCGGTAAGCCCCGCCCCCGGCACCGACGCTATGCAATGCACTGCAAGTTGCCGACTGTACCGGGCTTAAGCCGGTAAGCCCCGCCCCATCGCGGTAAGCCCCGCCCCCGGCACCGACGCTATGCAATGCACTGTAAGTTGCCGACTGTACCGGGCTTAAGCCGGTAAGCCCCGCCCCCATCACGGGATCATGTTTAATAAAACAAATGGCGGTGCCTTGAAAAGTAACAGTGGCCCCAGCGCGAAAGGTAACGAAGTGTTGCGTCTGCTGAGGAGGTGGCAGTAAGCATTGCATGTTGTCAACTGTACCGAGCTTAAGCCGGTAAGCCACACCCCCACGCACGTGGCCAACCGTACCGGGCTTACGCCGGTAAGCCACGCCCCCTGCGCCAACCCAATGCTATGTAATGCACTGCAATGCAATTTGTTTTTTTTATATTTAATGTTTGTTTTTGGGTGTGAGAGGAAACCGGAGTACCCAGAAGAAACCCACGCAAACACAGAGAGAACATACACTTTGCAGATGTTGCCCTTAGTGGGATTTGAACCCAGGACCCCAGCGCTGCAAGGCTACTGTGCTAGCCACTGAGCCACCGTGCTGCCTTTACTCCGATGCCATTTGAATGGGGGCATGTTTAAAAAACAAGTGGCGGTGCTATGCCATGAGAAGTAGCAGCCGCTTCAGCGCCAAAGGAAATGATGGGTTGCGTCTGCTGAAAAGGTGACAGTAAGCATTGCATGTTGCCATAGTTGCACACTGTACCGGGCATGACGCGGTAAGCCCCGCCCCAATCGCGGTAAGCCCCGCCCCCGGCACGACGCTATGCAATGCACTGTATGTTGCCGACTGTACCGGGCTTAAGCCGGTAAGCCCAACCCCCATCGCCGTAAGCCCCTCCCCCGGCACCGACGCTATGCAATGCACTGCATGTTTCCATCTGTACCGGGCTTAAGCCGGTAAGCCCCGCCCCATCGCGGTAAGCCCCGCCCCCGGCACCGACGCTATGCAATGCACTGCAAGTTGCCGACTGTACCGGGCTTAAGCCGGTAAGCCCCGCCCCATCGCGGTAAGCCCCGCCCCCCGCACCGACGCTATGCAATGCACTGCAAGTTGCCGACTGTACCGGGCTTAAGCCGGTAAGCCCCGCCCCATCGCGGTAAGCCCCGCCCCCCGCACCGACGCTATGCAATGCACTGCAAGTTGCCGACTGTACCGGGCTTAAGCCGGTAAGCCCCGCCCCATCGCGGTAAGCCCCGCCCCCCGCACCGACGCTATGCAATGCACTGCAAGTTGCCGACTGTACCGGGCTTAAGCCGGTAAGCCCCGCCCTATCGCGGTAAGCCCCGCCCCCGGCACCGACGCTATGCAATGCACTGCAAGTTGCCGACTGTACCGGGCTTAAGCCGGTAAGCCCCGCCCCATCGCGGTAAGCCCCGCCCCCGGCACCGACGCTATGCAATGCACTGTAAGTTGCCGACTGTACCGGGCTTAAGCTGTAAGCCCCGCCCCCATCACGGGATCATGTTTAATAAAACAAATGGCGGTGCCTTGAAAAGTAACAGTGGCCCCAGCGCGAAAGGTAACGAAGTGTTGCGTCTGCTGAAGAGGTGGCAGTAAGCATTGCATGTTGTCAACTGTACCGAGCTTAAGCCGGTAAGCCACACCCCCACCCAATGCACGTGGCCAACCGTACCGGGCTTACGCCGATAAGCCACGCCCCCTGCGCCAACCCAATGCTATGTAATGCACTGCAATGCAATTTGTTTTTTTTATATTTAATGTTTGTTTTTGGGTGTGAGAGGAAACCGGAGTACCCAGACGAAACCCAGAGAGAACATACACTTTGCAGATGTTGCCCTTAGTGGGATTTGAACCCAGGACCCCAGCGCTGCAAGGCTACTGTGCTAACCACTGAGCCACCGTGCTGCCTTTACTCCGATGCCATTTGAATGGGGGCATGTTTAAAAAACAAGTGGCGGTGCTATGCCATGAGAAGTAGCAGCCGCTTCAGCGCCAAAGGAAATGATGGGTTGCGTCTGCTGAAAAGGTGACAGTAAGCATTGCATGTTGCCATAGTTGCACACTGTACCGGGCATGACGTGGTAAGCCCCGCCCCAATCGCGGTAAGCCCCGCCCCCGGCACGACGCTATGCAATGCACTGTATGTTGCCGACTGTACCGGTCTTAAGCCGGTAAGCCCCGCCCCATTGCCGTAAGCCCCGCCCCCGGCACCGACGCTATGCAATGCACTGCATGTTTCCATCTGTACCGGGCTTAAGCCGGTAAGCCCCGCCCCATCGCGGTAAGCCCCGCCCCGGCACCGACGCTATGCAATGCACTGCAAGT